>NW_028136996.1:0-46679 GCF_965140915.1 Aythya marila | reverse complement strand
GATGCCGTTCTTGTTTGGGGTGTTTTTGTCGTTTTTTGGGGTCTCTGTTGGGTTCTGTTGGGTTCTCGTTGGTCATCGTGTTGTAAAAGTGTAAATTGTGGGTTTTGGAGAACTTCAGGTAGGTTTAGGGAGACTTTTCGCGTGGATTCATGGTATTTGGGTTTTCTTCTTTTTGGGGGAGTGATCCTCTCCTTTCTTCATTATGTTAAATAGGAGTGGATTGTGGGTTTTGGAGAACATCAGGTAGTTTTAGGGTGGTTTTGGGGTGGATCTATGGTTTTGGGGGATTTTCTTCCAGTTTTGGTGGTGATGCCGTTCTTGTTTGGGGTGTTTTTGACGTTTTTTGGGGTCTCTGTTGGGTTCTGTTGGGTTCTCGTTGGTCATCGTGTTGGAAAAGGGTAAATTGTGGTTTTTGGAGAACATCAGGTAGGTTTAGGGTGTCTTTGGGGTGGATCTATGGTTTTGGGGGGATTTTCTTCCAGTTTTGGGGGTGATGCCGTTCTTGTTTGATGTGTTTTTGACGTGTTTTGGTGTCTCCATTAGGTTTTGTTGGGTTCTTGTTTGTCATTATGTTAAATAGGTGTGGATTGTGGTTTTTGGAGAACATCAGGTAGGTTTAGGGTGTCTTCTGGGTGGATCTATGGTTTTGGGGGATTTTCTTCCAGTTTTGGTGGTGATGCCGTTCTTGTTTGGGGTGTTTTTGACGTTTTTTGGGGTCTCCGTTGGGTTTTGTTGGGTTCTCGTTAATTATCATGGTGGAAAAGGGTAAATTGTGGGTTTTGGAGAACATCAGGTAGGTTTAGGGTGGTTTTGGTGTGGATCTATGGTTTTGGCGGATTTTCTTCCAGTTTTGGTGGTGATGCCGTTCTTGTTTGGGGTGTTTTTGACGTTTTTTGGGGTCTCCGTTGGGTTTTGTTGGTTTCTCGTTGGTTATCATGGTGGAAAAGGGTAAATTGTGGGTTTTGGAGAAAATCAGGTAGGTTTAGGGTGTCTTTGGGGTGGATCTATGGTTTTGGGGAATTTTCTTCCAGTTTTGGGGGTGATGCCGATATTTTTTGGGGTGTTTTTTACGTGTTTTGGGGTCTCCATTAGGTTTTGTTGTGTTCTTGTTTGTCATTATGTTAAATAGGAGTGGATTGTGGGTTTTGGAGAACATCAGGTAGTTTTAGGGTGGTTTTGGGGTGGATCTATGGTTTTGGGGGATTTTCTTCCAGTTTTGGTGGTGATGCCGTTCTTGTTTGGGGTGTTTTTGACGTTTTTTGGGGTCTCCGTTGGGTTTTGTTGGGTTCTCGTTGGTTATCATGGTGGAAAAGGGTAAATTGTGGGTTTTGGAGAACATCAGGTAGGTTTAGGGTGGTTTTGGGGTGGATCTATGGTTTTGGGGGATCTTCTTCCAGTTTTGGGGGTGATGCCGATATTTTTTTGGGGTGTTTTTGACGTGTTTTGGGGTCTCCATTAGGTTTTGTTGGGTTCTTGTTTGTCATTATGTTAAATAGGAGTGGATTGTGGTTTTTGGAGAACATCAGGTAGTTTTAGGGTGGTTTTGGGGTGGATCTATGGTTTTGGGGGATTTTCTTCCAGTTTTGGTGGTGATGCCGTTCTTGTTTGGGGTGTTTTTGACGTGTTTTGGGGTCTCCATTAGGTTTTGTTGGGTTCTTGTTTGTCATTATGTTAAATAGGTGTGGATTGTGGTTTTTGGAGAACATCAGGTAGGTTTAGGGTGTCTTTGGGGTGGATCTATGGTTTTGGGGGATTTTCTTCCAGTTTTTCGTGGTGATGCCGTTCTTGTTTGGGGTGTTTTTGACGTTTTTTGGGGTCTCTGTTGGGTTCTGTTGGGTTCTCGTTGGTCATCGTGTTGGAAAAGGGTAAATTGTGGGTTTTGGAGAACATCAGGTAGGTTTAGGGTGTCTTTGGGGTGGATCTATGGTTTTGGGGGATTTTCTTCCAGTTTTGGTGGTGATGCCGTTCTTGTTTGGGGTGTTTTTGACGTTTTTTGGGGTCTCTGTTGGGTTCTGTTGGGTTCTCGTTGGTCATCGTGTTGGAAAAGGGTAAATTGTGGTTTTTGGAGAACATCAGGTAGGTTTAGGGTGTCTTTGGGGTGGATCTATGGTTTTGGGGGATTTTCTTCCAGTTTTGGTGGTGATGCCGTTCTTGTTTGGGGTGTTTTTGACGTTTTTTTGGGGTCTCCGTTGGGTTTTGTTGGGTTCTCGTTGGTCATCGTGTTGGAAAAGGGTAAATTGTGGGTTTTGGAGAACATCAGGTAGGTTTAGGGTGGTTTTGGGGTGGATCTATGGTTTTGGGGGATTTTCTTCCAGTTTTGGGGGTGATGCCGTTCTTGTTTGGGGTGTTTTTGTCGTTTTTTGGGGTCTCTGTTGGGTTCTGTTGGGTTCTCGTTGGTCATCGTGTTGTAAAAGTGTAAATTGTGGGTTTTGGAGAACTTCAGGTAGGTTTAGGGGGACTTTTCGCGTGGATTCATGGTATTTGGGTTTTCTTCTTTTTGGGGGAGTGATCCTCTCCTTTCTTCATTATGTTAAATAGGAGTGGATTGTGGGTTTTGGAGAACATCAGGTAGTTTTAGGGTGGTTTTGGGGTGGATCTATGGTTTTGGGGGATTTTCTTCCAGTTTTGGTGGTGATGCCGTTCTTGTTTGGGGTGTTTTTGACGTTTTTTGGGGTCTCTGTTGGGTTCTGTTGGGTTCTCGTTGGTCATCGTGTTGGAAAAGGGTAAATTGTGGTTTTTGGAGAACATCAGGTAGGTTTAGGGTGTCTTTGGGGTGGATCTATGGTTTTGGGGGATTTTCTTCCAGTTTTGGGGGTGATGCCGTTCTTGTTTGGGGTGTTTTTGACGTGTTTTGGTGTCTCCATTAGGTTTTGTTGGGTTCTTGTTTGTCAGTATGTTAAATAGGTGTGGATTGTGGTTTTTGGAGAACATCAGGTAGGTTTAGGGTGTCTTTGGGTGGATCTATGGTTTTGGGGGATTTTCTTCCAGTTTTGGTGGTGATGCCGTTCTTGTTTGGGGTGTTTTTGACGTTTTTTGGGGTCTCCGTTGGGTTTTGTTGGGTTCTCGTTGGTTATCATGGTGGAAAAGGGTAAATTGTGGTTTTTGGAGAACATCAGGTAGGTTTAGGGTGGTTTTGGGGGTGGATCTATGGTTTTGGGGGATTTTCTTCCAGTTTTGGTGGTGATGCCGTTCTTGTTTGGGGTGTTTTTGACGTTTTTTGGGGTCTCCGTTGGGTTTTGTTGGGTTCTCGTTGGTTATCATGGTGGAAAAGGGTAAATTGTGGGTTTTGGAGAACATCAGGTAGGTTTAGGGTGGTTTTGGGGTGGATCTATGGTTTTGGCGTATTTTCTTCCAGTTTTGGGGGTGATGCCGATATTTTTTGGGGTGTTTTTTACGTGTTTTTGGGGTCTCCATTAGGTTTTGTTGGGTTCTTGTTTGTCATTATGTTAAATAGGAGTGGATTGTGGGTTTTGGAGAACATCAGGTAGTTTTAGGGTGGTTTTGGGGTGGATCTATGGTTTTGGGGGATTTTCTTCCAGTTTTGGTGGTGATGCCGTTCTTGTTTGGGGTGTTTTTGACGTTTTTTGGGGTCTCTGTTGGGTTCTGTTGGGTTCTCGTTGGTCATCGTGTTGGAAAAGGGTAAATTGTGGTTTTTGGAGAACATCAGGTAGGTTTAGGGTGTCTTTGGGGTGGATCTATGGTTTTGGGGGATTTTCTTCCAGTTTTGGTGGTGATGCCGTTCTTGTCTGGGGTGTTTTTGACGTTTTTTTGGGGTCTCTGTTGGGTTCTGTTGGGTTCTCGTTGGTCATCGTGTTGGAAAAGGGTAAATTGTGGTTTTTTGGAGAACATCAGGTAGGTTTAGGGTGTCTTTGGGGTGGATCTATGGTTTTGGGGGATTTTCTTCCAGTTTTGGTGGTGATGCCGTTCTTGTTTGGGGTGTTTTTGACGTTTTTTGGGGTCTCCGTTGGGTTTTGTTGGGTTCTCGTTGGTTATCATGGTGGAAAAGGGTAAATTGTGGGTTTTGGAGAACATCAGGTAGGTTTAGGGTGGTTTTGGGGTAGATCTATGGTTTTGGCGTATTTTCTTCCAGTTTTGGGGGTGATGCCGATATTTTTTGGGGTGTTTTTGACGTGTTTTGGTGTCTCCATTAGGTTTTGTTGGGTTCTTGTTTGTCATTATGTTAAATAGGAGTGGATTGTGGGTTTTTGGAGAACATCAGGTAGTTTTAGGGTGGTTTTGGGGTGGATCTATGGTTTTGGGGGATTTTCTTCCAGTTTTGGGGGTGATGCCGTTCTTGTTTGGGGTGTTTTTGACGTGTTTTGGTGTCTCCATTAGGTTTTGTTGGGTTCTTGTTTGTCATTATGTTAAATAGGAGTGGATTGTGGTTTTTGGAGAACATCAGGTAGGTTTAGGGTGTCTTTGGGGTGGATCTATGGTTTTGGGGGATTTTCTTCCAGTTTTGGTGGTGATGCCGTTCTTGTTTGGGGTGTTTTTGACGTTTTTTGGGGTCTCTGTTGGGTTCTGTTGGGTTCTCGTTGGTCATCGTGTTGGAAAAGGGTAAATTGTGGTTTTTGGAGAACATCAGGTAGGTTTAGGGTGTCTTTGGGGTGGATCTATGGTTTTGGGGGATTTTCTTCCAGTTTTGGTGGTGATGCCGTTCTTGTTTGGGGTGTTTTTGACGTGTTTTGGTGTCTCCATTAGGTTTTGTTGGGTTCTTGTTTGTCATTATGTTAAATAGGTGTGGATTGTGGTTTTTGGAGAACATCAGGTAGTTTTAGGGTGTCTTTGGGGTGGATCTATGGTTTTGGGGGATTTTCTTCCAGTTTTGGGGGTGATGCCGATATTTTTTGGGGTGTTTTTGACGTGTTTTGGGGTCTCCATTAGGTTTTGTTGGGTTCTTGTTTGTCATTATGTTAAATAGGAGTGGATTGTGGGTTTTGGAGAACATCAGGTAGTTTTAGGGTGGTTTTGGGGTGGATCTATGGTTTTGGGGGATTTTCTTCCAGTTTTGGGGGTGATGCCGTTCTTGTTTGGGGTGTTTTTGACGTTTTTTGGGGTCTCTGTTGGGTTCTGTTGGGTTCTCGTTGGTCATCGTGTTGTAAAAGTGTAAATTGTGGGTTTTGGAGAACATCAGGTAGGTTTAGGGTGGTTTTGGGGTGGATCTATGGTTTTGGCGTATTTTCTTCCAGTTTTGGGGGTGATGCCGTTCTTGTTTGGGGTGTTTTTGACGTGTTTTGGTGTCTCCATTAGGTTTTGTTGGGTTCTTGTTTGTCATTATGTTAAATAGGTGTGGATTGTGGTTTTTGGAGAACATCAGGTAGGTTTAGGGTGTCTTTGGGGTGGATCTATGGTTTTGGGGGATTTTCTTCCAGTTTTGGTGGTGATGCCGTTCTTGTTTGGGGTGTTTTTGTCGTTTTTTGGGGTCTCTGTTGGGTTCTGTTGGGTTCTCGTTGGTCATCGTGTTGTAAAAGTGTAAATTGTGGGTTTTGGAGAACTTCAGGTAGGTTTAGGGGGACTTTTCGCGTGGATTCATGGTATTTGGGTTTTCTTCTTTTTGGGGGAGTGATCCTCTCCTTTCTTCATTATGTTAAATAGGAGTGGATTGTGGGTTTTGGAGAACATCAGGTAGTTTTAGGGTGGTTTTGGGGTGGATCTATGGTTTTGGGGGATTTTCTTCCAGTTTTGGGGGTGATGCCGTTCTTGTTTGGGGTGTTTTTGACGTTTTTTGGGGTCTCCGTTGGGTTTTGTTGGGTTCTCGTTGGTTATCATGGTGGAAAAGGGTAAATTGTGGTTTTTGGAGAAGATCAGGTAGTTTTAGGGTGGTTTTGGGGTGGATCTATGGTTTTGGGGGATTTTCTTCCAGTTTTGGTGGTGATGCCGTTCTTGTTTGGGGTGTTTTTGACGTGTTTTGGTGTCTCCATTAGGTTTTGTTGGGTTCTTGTTTGTCATTATGTTAAATAGGTGTGGATTGTGGTTTTTGGAGAACATCAGGTAGGTTTAGGGTGTCTTTGGGGTGGATCTATGGTTTTGGGGGATTTTCTTCCAGTTTTGGGGGTGATGCCGATATTTTTTGGGGTGTTTTTTACGTGTTTTGGGGTCTCCATTAGGTTTTGTTGGGTTCTTGTTTGTCGTTATGTTAAATAGGTGTGGATTGTGGGTTTTGGAGAAGATCAGGTAGTTTTAGGGTGGTTTTGGGGTGGATCTATGGTTTTGGGGGATTTTCTTCCAGTTTTGGGGGTGATGCCGTTCTTGTTTGGGGTGTTTTTGACGTTTTTTGGGGTCTCTGTTGGGTTCTGTTGGGTTCTCGTTGGTCATCGTGTTGGAAAAGTGTAAATTGTGGGTTTTGGAGAACATCAGGTAGGTTTAGGGTGGTTTTGGGGTGGATCTATGGTTTTGGGGGATTTTCTTCCAGTTTTGGTGGTGATGCCGTTCTTTTTTGGGGTGTTTTTGACGTTTTTTGGGGTCTCCGTTGGGTTTTGTTGGGTTCTCGTTGGTTATCATGGTGGAAAAGGGTAAATTGTGGTTTTTGGAGAAGATCAGGTAGTTTTAGGGTGGTTTTGGGGTGGATCTATGGTTTTGGGGGATTTTCTTCCAGTTTTGGTGGTGATGCCGTTCTTGTTTGGGGTGTTTTTGACGTGTTTTGGTGTCTCCATTAGGTTTTGTTGGGTTCTTGTTTGTCATTATGTTAAATAGGTGTGGATTGTGGGTTTTGGAGAACATCAGGTAGGTTTAGGGTGTCTTTGGGGTGGATCTATGGTTTTGGGGGATTTTCTTCCAGTTTTGGTGGTGATGCCGTTCTTGTTTGGGGTGTTTTTGATGTTTTTTGGGGTCTCTGTTGGGTTCTGTTGGGTTCTCGTTGGTCATCGTGTTGGAAAAGGGTAAATTGTGGTTTTTGGAGAACATCAGGTAGGTTTAGGGTGTCTTTGGGGTGGATCTATGGTTTTGGGGGATTTTCTTCCAGTTTTGGTGGTGATGCCGTTCTTGTTTGGGGTGTTTTTGACGTGTTTTGGTGTCTCCATTAGGTTTTGTTGGGTTCTTGTTTGTCATTATGTTAAATAGGTGTGGATTGTGGTTTTTGGAGAACATCAGGTAGGTTTAGGGTGTCTTTGGGGTGGATCTATGGTTTTGGGGGATTTTCTTCCAGTTTTGGGGGTGATGCCGATATTTTTTGGGGTGTTTTTTACGTGTTTTGGGGTCTCCATTAGGTTTTGTTGGGTTCTTGTTTGTCATTATGTTAAATAGGAGTGGATTGTGGGTTTTGGAGAACATCAGGTAGGTTTAGGGTGGTTTTGGGGTGGATCTATGGTTTTGGGGGATTTTCTTCCAGTTTTGGTGGTGATGCCGTTCTTGTTTGGGGTGTTTTTGACGTTTTTTGGGGTCTCCGTTGGGTTCTGTTGGGTTCTCGTTGGTCATCGTGTTGTAAAAGTGTAAATTGTGGGTTTTGGAGAACTTCAGGTAGGTTTAGGGGGACTTTTCGCGTGGATTCATGGTATTTGGGTTTTCTTCTTTTTGGGGGAGTGATCCTCTCCTTTCTTCATTTTGTTAAATAGGAGTGGATTGTGGGTTTTGGAGAACATCAGGTAGTTTTAGGGTGGTTTTGGGGTGGATCTATGGTTTTGGGGGATTTTCTTCCAGTTTTGGTGGTGATGCCGTTCTTGTTTGGGGTGTTTTTGACGTTTTTTGGGGTCTCTGTTGGGTTCTGTTGGGTTCTCGTTGGTCATCGTGTTGAAAAGGGTAAATTGTGGGTTTTGGAGAACATCAGGTAGGTTTAGGGTGTCTTTGGGGTGGATCTATGGTTTTGGGGGATTTTCTTCCAGTTTTGGGGGTGATGCCGTTCTTGTTTGGGGTGTTTTTGACGTTTTTTGGGGTCTCCGTTGGGTTTTGTTGGGTTCTCGTTGGTTATCATGGTGGAAAAGGGTAAATTGTGGGTTTTGGAGAAAATCAGGTAGGTTTAGGGTGTCTTTGGGGTGGATCTATGGTTTTGGGGGATTTTCTTCCAGTTTTGGTGGTGATGCCGTTCTTGTTTGGGGTGTTTTTGACGTGTTTTGGTGTCTCCATTAGGTTTTGTTGGGTTCTTGTTTGTCATTATGTTAAATAGGAGTGGATTGTGGGTTTTGGAGAACATCAGGTAGTTTTAGGGTGGTTTTGGGGTGGATCTATGGTTTTGGGGGATTTTCTTCCATTTTTGGGGGTGATGCCGTTCTTGTTTGGGGTGTTTTTGACGTTTGTTGGGGTCTCTGTTGGGTTCTGTTGGGTTCTCGTTGGTCATCGTGTTGGAAAAGGGTAAATTGTGTTTTTTGGAGAACATCAGGTAGGTTTAGGGTGTCTTTGTGGTGGATCTATGGTTTTGGGGGATTTTCTTCCAGTTTTGGGGGTGATGCCGATATTTTTTGGGGTGTTTTTTACGTGTTTTGGGGTCTCCATTAGGTTTTGTTGGGTTCTTGTTTGTCATTATGTTAAATAGGAGTGGATTGTGGGTTTTGGAGAACATCAGGTAGGTTTAGGGTGGTTTTGGGGTGGATCTATGGTTTTGGGGATTTTCTTCCAGTTTTGGTGGTGATGCCGTTCTTGTTTGGGGTGTTTTGACGTTTTTTGGGGTCTCTGTTGGGTTCTGTTGGGTTCTCGTTGGTCATCGTGTTGGAAAAGGGTAAATTGTGGTTTTTGGAGAACATCAGGTAGTTTTAGGGTGGTTTTGGGGTGGATCTATGGTTTTGGGGGATTTTCTTCCAGTTTTGGTGGTGATGCCGTTCTTGTTTGGGGTGTTTTTGACGTTTTTTGGGGTCTCCGTTGGGTTTTGTTGGGTTCTCGTTTGTTATCATGGTGGAAAAGGGTAAATTGTGGGTTTTGGAGAAAATCAGGTAGGTTTAGGGTGTCTTTGGGGTGGATCTATGGTTTTGGGGGATTTTCTTCCAGTTTTGGTGGTGATGCCGTTCTTGTTTGGGGTGTTTTTGACGTGTTTTGGTGTCTCCGTTGGGTTTTGTTGGGTTCTCGTTGGTTATCATGGTGGAAAAGGGTAAATTGTGGGTTTTGGAGAAAATCAGGTAGGTTTAGGGTGTCTTTGGGGTGGATCTATGGTTTTGGGGGATTTTCTTCCAGTTTTGGGGGTGATGCCGTTCTTGTTTGGGGTGTTTTTGACGTGTTTTGGGGTCTCCATTAGGTTTTGTTGGGTTCTTGTTTGTCATTATGTTAAATAGGTGTGGATTGTGGTTTTTGGAGAACATCAGGTAGGTTTAGGGTGTCTTTGGGGTGGATCTATGGTTTTGGGGGATTTTCTTCCAGTTTTGGTGGTGATGCCGTTCTTGTTTGGGGTGTTTTTGATGTTTTTTAGGGTCTCTGTTGGGTTCTGTTTTGTTCTCATTGGTCATCGTGTGGGAAAAGGGTAAATTGTGGTTTTTGGAGAACATCAGGTAGGTTTAGGGTGTCTTTGGGGTGGATCTATGGTTTTGGGGGATTTTCTTCCAGTTTTGGTGGTGATGCCGTTCTTGTTTGGGGTGTTTTTGACGTTTTTTGGGGTCTCTGTTGGGTTCTGTTGGGTTCTCGTTGGTCATCGTGTTGGAAAAGGGTAAATTGTGGTTTTTGGAGAACATCAGGTAGGTTTAGGGTGTCTTTGGGGTGGATCTATGGTTTTGGGGGATTTTCTTCCAGTTTTGGTGGTGATGCCGTTCTTGTTTGGGGTGTTTTTGACGTGTTTTGGTGTCTCCATTAGGTTTTGTTGGGTTCTTGTTTGTCATTATGTTAAATAGGTGTGGATTGTGGTTTTTGGAGAACATCAGGTAGGTTTAGGGTGTCTTTGGGGTGGATCTATGGTTTTGGGGGATTTTCTTCCAGTTTTGGTGGTGATGCCGTTCTTGTTTGGGGTGTTTTGATGTTTTTTGGGGTCTCTGTTGGGTTCTGTTGGGTTCTCGTTGGTCATCGTGTTGGAAAAGGGTAAATTGTGGTTTTTGGAGAACATCAGGTAGGTTTAGGGTGTCTTTGGGGTGGATCTATGGTTTTGGGGGATTTTCTTCCAGTTTTGGTGGTGATGCCGTTCTTGTTTGGGGTGTTTTTGACGTTTTTTGGGGTCTCCGTTGGGTTCTGTTGGGTTCTCGTTGGTCATCGTGTTGGAAAAGGGTAAATTGTGGGTTTTGGAGAACATCAGGTAGGTTTAGGGTGTCTTTGGGGTGGATCTATGGTTTTGGGGGATTTTCTTCCAGTTTTGGTGGTGATGCCGTTCTTGTTTGGGGTGTTTTTGACGTGTTTTGGTGTCTCCATTAGGTTTTGTTGGGTTCTTGTTTGTCATTATGTTAAATAGGTGTGGATTGTGGGTTTTGGAGAACATCAGGTAGGTTTAGGGTGTCTTTGGGGTGGATCAATGGTTTTGGGGGATTTTCTTCCAGTTTTGGTGGTGATGCCGATATTTTTTGGGGTGTTTTTTACGTGTTTTGGTGTCTCCATTAGGTTTTGTTGGGTTCTTGTTTGTCATTATGTTAAATAGGAGAGGATTGTGGGTTTTGGAGAACATCAGGTAGGTTTAGGGTGTCTTTGGGGTGGATCTATGGTTTTGGGGGATTTTCTTCCAGTTTTGGTGGTGATGCCGTTCTTGTTTGGGGTGTTTTTGATGTTTTTTGGGGTCTCTGTTGGGTTCTGTTGGGTTCTCGTTGGTCATCGTGTTGGAAAAGGGTAAATTGTGGTTTTTGGAGAACATCAGGTAGGTTTAGGGTGTCTTTGGGGTGGATCTATGGTTTTGGGGGATTTTCTTCCAGTTTTGGGGGTGATGCCGTTCTTGTTTGGGGTGTTTTTGACGTTTTTTGGGGTCTCTGTTGGGTTCTGTTGGGTTCTCGTTGGTCATCGTGTTGGAAAAGGGTAAATTGTGGGTTTTGGAGAACATCAGGTAGGTTTAGGGTGTCTTTGGGGTGGATCTATGGTTTTGGGGGATTTTCTTTCAGTTTTGGTGGTGATGCCGTTCTTGTTTGGGGTGTTTTTGACGTGTTTTGGTGTCTCCATTAGGTTTTGTTGGGTTCTTGTTTGTCATTATGTTAAATAGGTGTGGATTGTGGTTTTTGGAGAACATCAGGTAGGTTTAGGGTGTCTTTGGGGTGGATCTATGGTTTTGGGGGATTTTCTTCCAGTTTTGGTGGTGATGCCGTTCTTGTTTGGGGTGTTTTTGATGTTTTTTGGGGTCTCTGTTGGGTTCTGTTGGGTTCTCGTTGGTCATCGTGTTGGAAAAGGGTAAATTGTGGTTTTTGGAGAACATCAGGTAGGTTTAGGGTGTCTTTGGGGTGGATCTATGGTTTTGGGGGATTTTCTTCCAGTTTTGGTGGTGATGCCGTTCTTGTTTGGGGTGTTTTTGACGTTTTTTGGGGTCTCTGTTGGGTTCTGTTGGGTTCTCGTTGGTCATCGTGTTGGAAAAGGGTAAATTGTGGGTTTTGGAGAACATCAGGTAGGTTTAGGGTGGTTTTGGGGTGGATCTATGGTTTTGGGGGATTTTCTTCCAGTTTTGGGGGTGATGCCGTTCTTGTTTGGGGTGTTTTTGACGTGTTTTGGTGTCTCCATTAGGTTTTGTTGGGTTCTTGTTTGTCATTATGTTAAATAGGTGTGGATTGTGGGTTTTGGAGAACATCAGGTAGGTTTAGGGTGTCTTTGGGGTGGATCTATGGTTTTGGGGGATTTTCTTCCAGTTTTGGTGGTGATGCCGTTCTTGTTTGGGGTGTTTTTGACGTTTTTTTTGGGTCTCCGTTGGGTTTTGTTGGGTTCTTGTTGGTCATCGTGTTGGAAAAGGGTAAATTGTGGTTTTTGGAGAACATCAGGTAGGTTTAGGGTGGTTTTGGGGTGGATCTATTGTTTTGGGGGATTTTCTTCCAGTTTTGGGGGTGATGCCGATATTTTTTGGGGTGTTTTTGACGTGTTTTGGTGTCTCCATTAGGTTTTGTTGGGTTCTTGTTTGTCATTATGTTAAATAGGAGTGGATTGTGGGTTTTGGAGAAGATCAGGTAGTTTTAGGGTGGTTTTGGGGTGGATCTATGGTTTTGGGGGATTTTCTTCCAGTTTTGGTGGTGATGCCGTTCTTGTTTGGGGTGTTTTTGTCGTTTTTTGGGGTCTCTGTTGGGTTCTGTTGGGTTCTCGTTGGTCATCGTGTTGTAAAAGTGTAAATTGTGGGTTTTGGAGAACTTCAGGTAGGTTTAGGGGGACTTTTCGCGTGGATTCATGGTATTTGGGTTTTCTTCTTTTTGGGGGAGTGATCCTCTCCTTTCTTCATTATGTTAAATAGGAGTGGATTGTGGGTTTTGGAGAACATCAGGTAGTTTTAGGGTGGTTTTGGGGTGGATCTATGGTTTTGGGGGATTTTCTTCCAGTTTTGGTGGTGATGCCGGTCTTGTTTGTGGTGTTTTTGACGTGTTTTGGTGTCTCCATTAGGTTTTGTTGGGTTCTTGTTTGTCATTATGTTAAATAGGTGTGGATTGTGGGTTTTGGAGAACATCAGGTAGGTTTAGGGTGTCTTTGGGGTGGATCTATGGTTTTGGGGGATTTTCTTTCAGTTTTGGGGGTGATGCCGTTCTTGTTTGGGGTGTTTTTGACGTTTTTTGGGGTCTCCGTTGGGTTTTGTTGGGTTCTCGTTGGTTATCATGGTGGAAAAGGGTAAATTGTGGGTTTTGGAGAACATCAGGTAGGTTTAGGGTGGTTTTGGGGTGGATCTATGGTTTTGGGGGATTTTCTTCCAGTTTTGGGGGTGATGCCTATATTTATTGGGGTGTTTTTGACGTGTTTTGGGGTCTCCATTAGGTTTTGTTGGGTTCTTGTTTGTCATTATGTTAAATAGGTGTGGATTGTGGTTTTTGGAGAACATCAGGTAGGTTTAGGGTGGTTTTGGGTTGGATCTATGGTTTTGGCGGATTTTCTTCCAGTTTTAGTGGTGATGCCGTTCTTGTTTGGGGTGTTTTTGATGTTTTTTTGGGTCTCTGTTGGGTTCTGTTGGGTTCTCATTGGTCATCGTGTTGGAAAAGGGTAAATTGTGGTTTTTGGAGAACATCAGGTAGGTTTAGGGTGTCTTTGGGGTGGATCTATGGTTTTGGGGGATTTTCTTCCAGTTTTGGTGGTGATGCCGTTCTTGTTTGGGGTGTTTTTGACGTTTTTTGGGGTCTCTGTTGGGTTCTGTTGGGTTCTCGTTGGTCATCGTGTTGTAAAAGTGTAAATTGTGGGTTTTGGAGAACTTCAGGTAGGTTTAGGGGGACTTTTCGCGTGGATTCATGGTATTTGGGTTATCTTCTTTTTGGGGGAGTGATCCTCTCCTTTCTTCATTATGTTAAATAGGAGTGGATTGTGGTTTTTGGAGAACATCAGGTAGTTTTAGGGTGGTTTTGGGGTGGATCTATGGTTTTGGGGGATTTTCTTCCAGTTTTGGTGGTGATGCCGTTCTTGTTTGGGGTGTTTTTGACGTTTTTTGGGGTCTCCGTTGGGTTTTGTTGGGTTCTCGTTTGTTATCATGGTGGAAAAGGGTAAATTGTGGTTTTTGGAGAAAATCAGGTAGGTTTAGGGTGTCTTTGGGGTGGATCTATGGTTTTGGGGGATTTTCTTCCAGTTTTGGTGGTGATGCCGTTCTTGTTTGGGGTGTTTTTGACGTGTTTTGGTGTCTCCATTAGGTTTTGTTGGGTTCTTGTTTGTCATTATGTTAAATAGGAGTGGATTGTGGGTTTTGGAGAACATCACGTAGGTTTAGGGTGGTTTTGGGGTGGATCTATGGTTTTGGGGGATTTTCTTCCAGTTTTGGTGGTGATGCCGTTCTTGTTTGGGGTGTTTTTGACGTTTTTTGGGGTCTCTGTTGGGTTCTGTTGGGTTCTCGTTGGTCATCGTGTTGCCAAAGTGTAAATTGTGTTTTTTGGAGAACATCAGGTAGGTTTAGGGTGTCTTTGGGGTGGATCTATGGTTTTGGGGGATTTTCTTCCAGTTTTGGGGGTGATGCCGTTCTTGTTTGGGGTGTTTTTGACGTGTTTTGGGGTCTCCATTAGGTTTTGTTGGGTTCTTGTTTGTCATTATGTTAAATAGGTGTGGATTGTGGGTTTTGGAGAACATCAGTAGGTTTAGGGTGTCTTTGGGGTGGATCTATGGTTTTGGGGGATTTTCTTCCAGTTTTGGTGGTGATGCCGTTCTTGTTTGGGGTGTTTTTGACGTTTTTTGGGGTCTCCGTTGGGTTTTGTTGGGTTCTCGTTGGTTATCATGGTGGAAAAGGGTAAATTGTGGGTTTTGGAGAACATCAGGTAGGTTTAGGGTGGTTTTGGGGTGGATCTATGGTTTTGGGGGATTTTCTTCCAGTTTTGGGGGTGATGCCGATATTTTTTGGGGTGTTTTTTACGTGTTTTGGTGTCTCCATTAGGTTTTGTTGGGTTCTTGTTTGTCATTATGTTAAATAGGAGTGGATTGTGGTTTTTGGAGAACATCAGGTAGTTTTAGGGTGGTTTTGGGGTGGATCTATGGTTTTGGGGGATTTTCTTCCAGTTTTGGTGGTGATGCCGTTCTTGTTTGGGGTGTTTTTGATGTTTTTTGGGGTCTCTGTTGGGTTCTGTTGGGTTCTCGTTGGTCATCGTGTTGGAAAAGGGTAAATTGTGGTTTTTGGAGAACATCAGGTAGGTTTAGGGTGTCTTTGGGGTGGATCTATGGTTTGGGGGGATTTTCTTTCAGTTTTGGTGGTGATGCCGTTCTTGTTTGGGGTGTTTTTGACGTTTTTTGGGGTCTCTGTTGGGTTCTGTTGGGTTCTCGTTAGTCATCGTGTTGGAAAAGGGGGTATATTGTGGTTTTGGAGAACATCAGGTAGGTTTAGGGTGCCTTTGGGGTGGATCTATGGTTTTGGGGGATTTTCTTCCAGTTTTGGTGGTGATGCCGTTCTTGTTTGGGGTGTTTTTGACGTTTTTTGGGGTCTCCGTTGGGTTTTGTTGGGTTCTCGTTGGTTATCATGGTGGAAAAGGGTAAATTGTGGATTTTGGAGAAAATCAGGTAGGTTTAGGGTGTCTTTGGGGTGGATCTATGGTTTTGGGGGATTTTCTTCCAGTTTTGGTGGTGATGCCGTTCTTGTTTGGGGTGTTTTTGACGTGTTTGGGGTCTCCGTTGGGTTTTGTTGGGTTCTCGTTGGTTATCATGGTGGAAAAGGGTAAATTGTGGGTTTTGGAGAAAATCAGGTAGGTTTAGGGTGTCTTTGGGGTGGATCAATGGTTTTGGGGGATTTTCTTCCAGTTTTGGGGGTGATGCCGATATTTTTTGGGGTGTTTTTGACGTGTTTTGGGGTTCTCCATTAGGTTTTGTTGGGTTCTTGTTTGTCATTATGTTAAATAGGAGAGGATTGTGGGTTTTGGAGAACATCAGGTAGGTTTAGGGTGTCTTTGGGGTGGATCTATGGTTTTGGAGGATTTTCTTCCAGTTTTGGTGGTGATGCCGTTCTTGTTTGGGGTTGTTTTTGATGTTTTTTGGGGTCTCTGTTGGGTTCTGTTGGGTTCTCGTTGGTCATCGTGTTGGAAAAGGTAAATTGTGGTTTTTGAGAACATCAGGTAGGTTTAGGGTGTCTTTGGGGTGGATCTATGGTTTTGGGGGATTTTCTTCCAGTTTTGGTGGTGATGCCGTTCTTGTTTGGGGTGTTTTTGACGTTTTTTGGGGTCTCCGTTGGGTTCTGTTGGGTTCTCGTTGGTCATCGTGTTGGAAAAGGGTAAATTGTGGGTTTTGGAGAACATCAGGTAGGTTTAGGGTGTCTTTGGGGTGGATCTATGGTTTTGGGG
Organism: Aythya marila; assembly: GCF_965140915.1. NCBI lineage: Eukaryota > Metazoa > Chordata > Aves > Anseriformes > Anatidae > Aythya > Aythya marila. Next base: position 30,942 of record NW_028136996.1, on the reverse strand, counting down.
GATTTTCTTCCAGTTTTGGTGGTGATGCCGTTCTTGTTTGGGGTGTTTTTGACGTGTTTTGGTGTCTCCATTAGGTTTTGTTGGGTTCTTGTTTGTCATTATGTTAAATAGGAGTGGATTGTGGGTTTTGGAGAACATCACGTAGGTTTAGGGTGGTTTTGGGGTGGATCTATGGTTTTGGGGGATTTTCTTCCAGTTTTGGTGGTGATGCCGTTCTTGTTTGGGGTGTTTTTGACGTTTTTTGGGGTCTCTGTTGGGTTCTGTTGGGTTCTCGTTGGTCATCGTGTTGCCAAAGTGTAAATTGTGTTTTTTGGAGAACATCAGGTAGGTTTAGGGTGTCTTTGGGGTGGATCTATGGTTTTGGGGGATTTTCTTCCAGTTTTGGGGGTGATGCCGTTCTTGTTTGGGGTGTTTTTGACGTGTTTTGGGGTCTCCATTAGGTTTTGTTGGGTTCTTGTTTGTCATTATGTTAAATAGGTGTGGATTGTGGGTTTTGGAGAACATCAGGTAGTTTTAGGGTGGTTTTGGGGTGGATCTATGGTTTTGGGGGATTTTCTTCCAGTTTTGGTGGTGATGCCGTTCTTGTTTGGGGTGTTTTTGACGTTTTTTGGGGTCTCCGTTGGGTTTTGTTGGGTTCTCGTTTGTTATCATGGTGGAAAAGGGTAAATTGTGGTTTTTGGAGAACATCAGGTAGGTTTAGGGTGGTTTTGGGGTGGATCTATGGTTTTGGGGGATTTTCTTCCAGTTTTGGGGGTGATGCCGATATTTTTTGGGGTGTTTTTTACGTGTTTTGGTGTCTCCATTAGGTTTTGTTGGGTTCTTGTTTGTCATTATGTTAAATAGGAGTGGATTGTGGTTTTTGGAGAACATCAGTTAGGTTTAGGGTGGTTTTGGGGTGGATCTATGGTTTTGGGGGATTTTCTTCCAGTTTTGGTGGTGATGCCGTTCTTTTTTGGGGTGTTTTTGATGTTTTTTGGGGTCTCTGTTGGGTTCTGTTGGGTTCTCGTTGGTCATCGTGTTGGAAAAGGGTAAATTGTGGTTTTTGGAGAACATCAGGTAGGTTTAGGGTGTCTTTGGGGTGGATCTATGGTTTGGGGGGATTTTCTTTCAGTTTTGGTGGTGATGCCGTTCTTGTTTGGGGTGTTTTTGACGTTTTTTGGGGTCTCTGTTGGGTTCTGTTGGGTTCTCGTTAGTCATCGTGTTGGAAAAGGGTATATTGTGGTTTTGGGAGAACATCAGGTAGGTTTAGGGTGCCTTTGGGGTGGATCTATGGTTTTGGGGGATTTTCTTCCAGTTTTGGTGGTGATGCCGTTCTTGTTTGGGGTGTTTTTGACGTTTTTTGGGGTCTCCGTTGGGTTTTGTTGGGTTCTCGTTGGTTATCATGGTGGAAAAGGGTAAATTGTGGATTTTGGAGAAAATCAGGTAGGTTTAGGGTGTCTTTGGGGTGGATCTATGGTTTTGGGGGATTTTCTTCCAGTTTTGGTGGTGATGCCGTTCTTGTTTGGGGTGTTTTTGACGTGTTTTGGGGTCTCCGTTGGGTTTTGTTGGGTTCTCGTTGGTTATCATGGTGGAAAAGGGTAAATTGTGGGTTTTGGAGAAAATCAGGTAGGTTTAGGGTGTCTTTGGGGTGGATCAATGGTTTTGGGGGATTTTCTTCCAGTTTTGGGGGTGATGCCGATATTTTTTGGGGTGTTTTTGACGTGTTTTGGGGTCTCCATTAGGTTTTGTTGGGTTCTTGTTTGTCATTATGTTAAATAGGAGAGGATTGTGGGTTTTGGAGAACATCAGGTAGGTTTAGGGTGTCTTTGGGGTGGATCTATGGTTTTGGAGGATTTTCTTCCAGTTTTGGTGGTGATGCCGTTCTTGTTTGGGGTGTTTTTGATGTTTTTTGGGGTCTCTGTTGGGTTCTGTTGGGTTCTCGTTGGTCATCGTGTTGGAAAAGGGTAAATTGTGGTTTTTGGAGAACATCAGGTAGGTTTAGGGTGTCTTTGGGGTGGATCTATGGTTTTGGGGGATTTTCTTCCAGTTTTGGTGGTGATGCCGTTCTTGTTTGGGGTGTTTTTGACGTTTTTTGGGGTCTCCGTTGGGTTCTGTTGGGTTCTCGTTGGTCATCGTGTTGGAAAAGGGTAAATTGTGGGTTTTGGAGAACATCAGGTAGGTTTAGGGTGTCTTTGGGGTGGATCTATGGTTTTGGGGGATTTTCTTCCAGTTTTGGTGGTGATGCCGTTCTTGTTTGGGGTGTTTTTGACGTGTTTTGGTGTCTCCATTAGGTTTTGTTGGGTTCTTGTTTGTCATTATGTTAAATAGGTGTGGATTGTGGGTTTTGGAGAAAATCAGGTAGGTTTAGGGTGTCTTTGGGGTGGATCAATGGTTTTGGGGGATTTTCTTCCAGTTTTGGTGGTGATGCCGATATTTTTTGGGGTGTTTTTTACGTGTTTTGGTGTCTCCATTAGGTTTTGTTGGGTTCTTGTTTGTCATTATGTTAAATAGGAGAGGATTGTGGGTTTTGGAGAACATCAGGTAGGTTTAGGGTGTCTTTGGGGTGGATCTATGGTTTTGGGGGATTTTCTTCCAGTTTTGGTGGTGATGCCGTTCTTGTTTGGGGTGTTTTTGATGTTTTTTGGGGTCTCTGTTGGGTTCTGTTGGGTTCTCATTGGTCATCGTGTTGGAAAAGGGTAAATTGTGGTTTTTGGAGAACATCAGGTAGGTTTAGGGTGTCTTTGGGGTGGATCTATGGTTTTGGGGGATTTTCTTCCAGTTTTGGTGGTGATGCCGTTCTTGTTTGGGGTGTTTTTGACGTTTTTTGGGGTCTCTGTTGGGTTCTGTTGGGTTCTCGTTGGTCATCGTGTTGGAAAAGGGTAAATTGTGGTTTTTGGAGAACATCAGGTAGGTTTAGGGTGTCTTTGGGGTGGATCTATGGTTTTGGGGGATTTTCTTTCAGTTTTGGTGGTGATGCCGTTCTTGTTTGGGGTGTTTTTGACGTGTTTTGGTGTCTCCATTAGGTTTTGTTGGGTTCTTGTTTGTCATTATGTTAAATAGGTGTGGATTGTGGTTTTTGGAGAACATCAGGTAGGTTTAGGGTGTCTTTGGGGTGGATCTATGGTTTTGGGGGATTTTCTTCCAGTTTTGGTGGTGATGCCGTTCTTGTTTGGGGTGTTTTTGATGTTTTTTGGGGTCTCTGTTGGGTTCTGTTGGGTTCTCGTTGGTCATCGTGTTGGAAAAGGGTAAATTGTGGTTTTTGGAGAACATCAGGTAGGTTTAGGGTGTCTTTGGGGTGGATCTATGGTTTTGGGGGATTTTCTTCCAGTTTTGGTGGTGATGCCGTTCTTGTTTGGGGTGTTTTTGACGTTTTTTGGGGTCTCTGTTGGGTTCTGTTGGGTTCTCGTTGGTCATCGTGTTGGAAAAGCGTAAATTGTGGGTTTTGGAGAACATCAGGTAGGTTTAGGGTGGTTTTGGGGTGGATCTATGGTTTTGGGGGATTTTCTTCCAGTTTTGGGGGTGATGCCGTTCTTGTTTGGGGTGTTTTTGACGTGTTTTGGTGTCTCCATTAGGTTTTGTTGGGTTCTTGTTTGTCATTATGTTAAATAGGTGTGGATTGTGGGTTTTGGAGAACATCAGGTAGGTTTAGGGTGTCTTTGGGGTGGATCTATGGTTTTGGGGGATTTTCTTCCAGTTTTGGTGGTGATGCCGTTCTTGTTTGGGGTGTTTTTGACGTTTTTTTTGGGTCTCCGTTGGGTTTTGTTGGGTTCTTGTTGGTCATCGTGTTGGAAAAGGGTAAATTGTGGTTTTTGGAGAACATCAGGTAGGTTTAGGGTGGTTTTGGGGTGGATCTATTGTTTTGGGGGATTTTCTTCCAGTTTTGGGGGTGATGCCGATATTTTTTGGGGTGTTTTTGACGTGTTTTGGTGTCTCCATTAGGTTTTGTTGGGTTCTTGTTTGTCATTATGTTAAATAGGAGTGGATTGTGGGTTTTGGAGAACATCAGGTAGTTTTAGGGTGGTTTTGGGGTGGATCTATGGTTTTGGGGGATTTTCTTCCAGTTTTGGTGGTGATGCCGTTCTTGTTTGGGGTGTTTTTGTCGTTTTTTGGGGTCTCTGTTGGGTTCTGTTGGGTTCTCGTTGGTCATCGTGTTGTAAAAGTGTAAATTGTGGGTTTTGGAGAACTTCAGGTAGGTTTAGGGGGACTTTTCGCGTGGATTCATGGTATTTGGGTTTTCTTCTTTTTGGGGGAGTGATCCTCTCCTTTCTTCATTATGTTAAATAGGAGTGGATTGTGGGTTTTGGAGAACATCAGGTAGTTTTAGGGTGGTTTTGGGGTGGATCTATGGTTTTGGGGGATTTTCTTCCAGTTTTGGTGGTGATGCCGGTCTTGTTTGTGGTGTTTTTGACGTGTTTTGGTGTCTCCATTAGGTTTTGTTGGGTTCTTGTTTGTCATTATGTTAAATAGGTGTGGATTGTGGGTTTTGGAGAACATCAGGTAGGTTTAGGGTGCCTTTGGGGTGGATCTATGGTTTTGGGGGATTTTCTTTCAGTTTTGGGGGTGATGCCGTTCTTGTTTGGGGTGTTTTTGACGTTTTTTGGGGTCTCCGTTGGGTTTTGTTGGGTTCTCGTTGGTTATCATGGTGGAAAAGGGTAAATTGTGGGTTTTGGAGAACATCAGGTAGGTTTAGGGTGGTTTTGGGGTGGATCTATGGTTTTGGGGGATTTTCTTCCAGTTTTGGGGGTGATGCCTATATTTATTGGGGTGTTTTTGACGTGTTTTGGGGTCTCCATTAGGTTTTGTTGGGTTCTTGTTTGTCATTATGTTAAATAGGTGTGGATTGTGGTTTTTGGAGAACATCAGGTAGGTTTAGGGTGGTTTTGGGGTGGATCTATGGTTTTGGCGGATTTTCTTCCAGTTTTAGTGGTGATGCCGTTCTTGTTTGGGGTGTTTTTGATGTTTTTTTGGGTCTCTGTTGGGTTCTGTTGGGTTCTCATTGGTCATCGTGTTGGAAAAGGGTAAATTGTGGTTTTTGGAGAACATCAGGTAGGTTTAGGGTGTCTTTGGGGTGGATCTATGGTTTTGGGGGATTTTCTTCCAGTTTTGGGGGTGATGCCGTTCTTGTTTGGGGTGTTTTTGACGTTTTTTGGGGTCTCTGTTGGGTTCTGTTGGGTTCTCGTTGGTCATCGTGTTGTAAAAGTGTAAATTGTGGGTTTTGGAGAACTTCAGGTAGGTTTAGGGGGACTTTTCGCGTGGATTCATGGTATTTGGGTTATCTTCTTTTTGGGGGAGTGATCCTCTCCTTTCTTCATTATGTTAAATAGGAGTGGATTGTGGTTTTTGGAGAACATCAGGTAGTTTTAGGGTGGTTTTGGGGTGGATCTATGGTTTTGGGGGATTTTCTTCCAGTTTTGGTGGTGATGCCGTTCTTGTTTGGGGTGTTTTTGACGTTTTTTGGGGTCTCCGTTGGGTTTTGTTGGGTTCTCGTTGGTTATCATGGTGGAAAAGGGTAAATTGTGGTTTTTGGAGAAAATCAGGTAGGTTTAGGGTGTCTTTGGGGTGGATCTATGGTTTTGGGGGATTTTCTTCCAGTTTTGGTGGTGATGCCGTTCTTGTTTGGGGTGTTTTTGACGTGTTTTGGTGTCTCCATTAGGTTTTGTTGGGTTCTTGTTTGTCATTATGTTAAATAGGAGTGGATTGTGGGTTTTGGAGAACATCACGTAGGTTTAGGGTGGTTTTGGGGTGGATCTATGGTTTTGGGGGATTTTCTTCCAGTTTTGGTGGTGATGCCGTTCTTGTTTGGGGTGTTTTTGACGTTTTTTGGGGTCTCTGTTGGGTTCTGTTGGGTTCTCGTTGGTCATCGTGTTGCCAAAGTGTAAATTGTGTTTTTTGGAGAACATCAGGTAGGTTTAGGGTGTCTTTGGGGTGGATCTATGGTTTTGGGGGATTTTCTTCCAGTTTTGGGGGTGATGCCGTTCTTGTTTGGGGTGTTTTTGACGTGTTTTGGGGTCTCCATTAGGTTTTGTTGGGTTCTTGTTTGTCATTATGTTAAATAGGTGTGGATTGTGGGTTTTGGAGAACATCAGGTAGTTTTAGGGTGGTTTTGGGGTGGATCTATGGTTTTGGGGGATTTTCTTCCAGTTTTGGTGGTGATGCCGTTCTTGTTTGGGGTGTTTTTGACGTTTTTTGGGGTCTCCGTTGGGTTTTGTTGGGTTCTCGTTTGTTATCATGGTGGAAAAGGGTAAATTGTGGTTTTTGGAGAACATCAGGTAGGTTTAGGGTGGTTTTGGGGTGGATCTATGGTTTTGGGGGATTTTCTTCCAGTTTTGGGGGTGATGCCGATATTTTTTGGGGTGTTTTTTACGTGTTTTGGTGTCTCCATTAGGTTTTGTTGGGTTCTTGTTTGTCATTATGTTAAATAGGAGTGGATTGTGGTTTTTGGAGAACATCAGTTAGGTTTAGGGTGGTTTTGGGGTGGATCTATGGTTTTGGGGGATTTTCTTCCAGTTTTGGTGGTGATGCCGTTCTTTTTTGGGGTGTTTTTGATGTTTTTTGGGGTCTCTGTTGGGTTCTGTTGGGTTCTCGTTGGTCATCGTGTTGGAAAAGGGTAAATTGTGGTTTTTGGAGAACATCAGGTAGGTTTAGGGTGTCTTTGGGGTGGATCTATGGTTTGGGGGGATTTTCTTTCAGTTTTGGTGGTGATGCCGTTCTTGTTTGGGGTGTTTTTGACGTTTTTTGGGGTCTCTGTTGGGTTCTGTTGGGTTCTCGTTAGTCATCGTGTTGGAAAAGGGTAAATTGTGGTTTTGGGAGAACATCAGGTAGGTTTAGGGTGCCTTTGGGGTGGATCTATGGTTTTGGGGGATTTTCTTCCAGTTTTGGTGGTGATGCCGTTCTTGTTTGGGGTGTTTTTGACGTTTTTTGGGGTCTCCGTTGGGTTTTGTTGGGTTCTCGTTGGTTATCATGGTGGAAAAGGGTAAATTGTGGATTTTGGAGAAAATCAGGTAGGTTTAGGGTGTCTTTTGGGTGGATCTATGGTTTTGGGGGATTTTCTTCCAGTTTTGGTGGTGATGCCGTTCTTGTTTGGGGTGTTTTTGACGTGTTTTGGGGTCTCCGTTGGGTTTTGTTGGGTTCTCGTTGGTTATCATGGTGGAAAAGGGTAAATTGTGGGTTTTGGAGAAAATCAGGTAGGTTTAGGGTGTCTTTGGGGTGGATCAATGGTTTTGGGGGATTTTCTTCCAGTTTTGGGGGTGATGCCGATATTTTTTGGGGTGTTTTTGACGTGTTTTGGGGTCTCCATTAGGTTTTGTTGGGTTCTTGTTTGTCATTATGTTAAATAGGAGAGGATTGTGGGTTTTGGAGAACATCAGGTAGGTTTAGGGTGTCTTTGGGGTGGATCTATGGTTTTGGGGGATTTTCTTCCAGTTTTGGTGGTGATGCCGTTCTTGTTTGGGGTGTTTTTGATGTTTTTTAGGGTCTCTGTTGGGTTCTGTTGGGTTCTCATTGGTCATCGTGTTGGAAAAGGGTAAATTGTGGTTTTTGGAGAACATCAGGTAGGTTTAGGGTGTCTTTGGGGTGGATCTATGGTTTTGGGGGATTTTCTTCCAGTTTTGGTGGTGATGCCGGTCTTGTTTGGGGTGTTTTTGACGTTTTTTGGGGTCTCTGTTGGGTTCTGTTGGGTTCTCGTTGGTCATCGTGTTGGAAAAGGGTAAATTGTGGTTTTTGGAGAACATCAGGTAGGTTTAGGGTGTCTTTGGGGTGGATCTATGGTTTTGGGGGATTTTCTTCCAGTTTTGGGGGTGATGCCGTTCTTGTTTGGGGTGTTTTTGACGTGTTTTGGTGTCTCCATTAGGTTTTGTTGGGTTCTTGTTTGTCATTATGTTAAATAGGTGTGGATTGTGGGTTTTGGAGAACATCAGGTAGGTTTAGGGTGTCTTTGGGGTGGATCTATGGTTTTGGGGGATTTTCTTCCAGTTTTGGTGGTGATGCCGTTCTTGTTTGGGGTGTTTTTGACGTTTTTTGGGGTCTCTGTTGGGTTCTGTTGGGTTCTCGTTGGTCATCGTGTTGGAAAAGGGTAAATTGTGGTTTTTGGAGAACATCAGGTAGGTTTAGGGTGTCTTTGGGGTGGATCTATGGTTTTGGGGGATTTTCTTCCAGTTTTGGTGGTGATGCCGTTCTTGTTTGGGGTGTTTTTGACGTTTTTTGGGGTCTCTGTTGGGTTCTGTTGGGTTCTCGTTGGTCATCGTGTTGGAAAAGGGTAAATTGTGGTTTTTGGAGAACATCAGGTAGGTTTAGGGTGTCTTTGGGGTGGATCTATGGTTTTGGGGGATTTTCTTCCAGTTTTGGTGGTGATGCCGTTCTTGTTTGGGGTGTTTTTGACGTGTTTTGGGGTCTCCATTAGGTTTTGTTGGGTTCTTGTTTGTCATTATGTTAAATAGGTGTGGATTGTGGTTTTTTGAGAACATCAGGTATGTTTAGGGTGTCTTTGGGGTGGATCTATGGTTTTGGGGGATTTTCTTCCAGTTTTGGTGGTGATGCCGTTCTTGTTTGGGGTGTTTTTGACGTTTTTTTGGGGTCTCCGTTGGGTTTTGTTGGGTTCTTGTTGGTCATCGTGTTGGAAAAGGGTAAATTGTGGTTTTTGGAGAACATCAGGTAGGTTTAGGGTGGTTTTGGGGTGGATCTATGGTTTTGGGGGATTTTCTTCCAGTTTTGGGGGTGATGCCGATATTTTTTGGGGTGTTTTTTACGTGTTTTGGGGTCTCCATTAGGTTTTGTTGGGTTCTTGTTTGTCATTATGTTAAATAGGAGTGGATTGTGGGTTTTGGAGAAGATCAGGTAGTTTTAGGATGGTTTTGGGGTGGATCTATGGTTTTGGGGGATTTTCTTCCAGTTTTGGGGGTGATGCCGTTCTTGTTTGGGGTGTTTTTGTCGTTTTTTGGGGTCTCTGTTGGGTTCTGTTGGGTTCTCGTTGGTCATCGTGTTGTAAAAGTGTAAATTGTGGGTTTTGGAGAACTTCAGGTAGGTTTAGGGTGTCTTTGGGGTGGATCTATGGTTTTGGGGGATTTTCTTCCAGTTTTGGTGGTGATGCCGTTCTTGTTTGGGGTGTTTTTGACGTTTTTTGGGGTCTCTGTTGGGTTCTGTTGGGTTCTCGTTGGTCATCGTGTTGGAAAAGGGTAAATTGTGGTTTTTGGAGAACATCAGGTAGGTTTAGGGTGTCTTTGGGGTGGATCTATGGTTTTGGGGGATTTTCTTCCAGTTTTGGGGGTGATGCCGTTCTTTTTTGGGGTGTTTTTGACGTGTTTTGGGGTCTCCATTAGGTTTTGTTGGGTTCTTGTTTGTCATTATGTTAAATAGGTGTGGATTGTGGGTTTTGGAGAACATCAGGTAGGTTTAGGGTGTCTTTGGGGTGGATCTATGGTTTTGGGGGATTTTCTTCCAGTTTTGGTGGTGATGCCGTTCTTGTTTGGGGTGTTTTTGACGTTTTTTGGGGTCTCTGTTGGGTTCTGTTGGGTTCTCGTTGGTCATCGTGTTGGAAAAGGGTAAATTGTGGTTTTTGGAGAACATCAGGTAGGTTTAGGGTGTCTTTGGGGTGGATCTATGGTTTTGGGGGATTTTCTTCCAGTTTTGGTGGTGATGCCGTTCTTGTTTGGGGTGTTTTTGACGTTTTTTGGGGTCTCTGTTGGGTTCTGTTGGGTTCTCGTTGGTCATCGTGTTGGAAAAGGGTAAATTGTGGTTTTTGGAGAACATCAGGTAGGTTTAGGGTGTCTTTGGGGTGGATCTATGGTTTTGGGGGATTTTCTTCCAGTTTTGGGGGTGATGCCGTTCTTGTTTGGGGTGTTTTTGACGTGTTTTGGTGTCTCCATTAGGTTTTGTTGGGTTCTTGTTTGTCATTATGTTAAATAGGTGTGGATTGTGGTTTTTGGAGAACATCAGGTAGGTTTAGGGTGTCTTTGGGGTGGATCTATGGTTTTGGGGGATTTTCTTCCAGTTTTGGTGGTGATGCCGTTCTTGTTTGGGGTGTTTTTGACGTTTTTTTGGGGTCTCCGTTGGGTTTTGTTGGGTTCTTGTTGGTCATCTTGTTGGAAAAGGGTAAATTGTGGTTTTTGGAGAACATCAGGTAGGTTTAGGGTGGTTTTGGGGTGGATCTATGGTTTTGGGGGATTTTCTTCCAGTTTTGGGGGTGATGCCGATATTTTTTGGGGTGTTTTTTACGTGTTTTGGGGTCTCCATTAGGTTTTGTTGGGTTCTTGTTTGTCATTATGTTAAATAGGAGTGGATTGTGGGTTTTGGAGAAGATCAGGTAGTTTTAGGATGGTTTTGGGGTGGATCTATGGTTTTGGGGGATTTTCTTCCAGTTTTGGGGGTGATGCCGTTCTTGTTTGGGGTGTTTTTGTCGTTTTTTGGGGTCTCTGTTGGGTTCTGTTGGGTTCTCGTTGGTCATCGTGTTGTAAAAGTGTAAATTGTGGGTTTTGGAGAACTTCAGGTAGGTTTAGGGGGACTTTTCGCGTGGATTCATGGTATTTGGGTTTTCTTCTTTTTGGGGGAGTGATCCTCTCCTTTCTTCATTACGTTAAATAGGAGTGGATTGTGGGTTTTGGAGAACATCAGGTAGTTTTAGGGTGGTTTTGGGGTGGATCTATGGTTTTGGGGGATTTTCTTCCAGTTTTGGTGGTGATGCCGTTCTTGTTTGGGGTGTTTTTGACGTTTTTTGGGGTCTCTGTTGGGTTCTGTTGGGTTCTCGTTGGTCATCGTGTTGGAAAAGGGTAAATTGTGGGTTTTGGAGAACATCAGGTAGGTTTAGGGTGTCTTTGGGGTGGATCTATGGTTTTGGGGGATTTTCTTTCAGTTTTGGTGGTGATGCCGTTCTTGTTTGGGGTGTTTTTGACGTTTTTTGGGGTCTCCGTTGGGTTTTGTTTGGTTCTCGTTTGTTATCATGGTGGAAAAGGGTAAATTGTGGGTTTTGGAGAAAATCAGGTAAGTTTAGGGTGTCTTTGGGGTGGATCTATGGTTTTGGGGGATTTTCTTCCAGTTTTGGGGGTGATGCCGTTCTTGTTTGGGGTGTTTTTGACGTGTTTTGGTGTCTCCATTAGGTTTTGTTGGGTTCTTGTTTGTCATTATGTTAAATAGGTGTGGATTGTGGGTTTTGGAGAACATCAGGTAGTTTTAGGGTGGTTTTGGGGTGGATCTATGGTTTTGGGGGATTTTCTTCCAGTTTTGGTGGTGATGCCGTTCTTGTTTGGGGTGTTTTTGTCGTTTTTTGGGGTCTCTGTTGGGTTCTGTTGGGTTCTCGTTGGTCATCGTGTTGTAAAAGTGTAAATTGTGGATTTTGGAGAACTTCAGGTAGGTTTAGGGGGACTTTTCGCGTGGATTCATGGTATTTGGGTTTTCTTCTTTTTGGGGGAGTGATCCTCTCCTTTCTTCATTATGTTAAATAGGAGTGGATTGTGGGTTTTGGAGAACATCAGGTAGTTTTAGGGTGGTTTTGGGGTGGAACTATGGTTTTGGGGGATTTTCTTCCAGTTTTGGGGGTGATGCCGTTCTTGTTTGGGGTGTTTTTGACGTTTTTTGGGGTCTCCGTTGGGTTTTGTTGGGTTCTCGTTTGTTATCATGGTGGAAAAGGGTAAATTGTGGGTTTTGGAGAAAATCAGGTAGGTTTAGGGTGTCTTTGGGGTGGATCTATGGTTTTGGGGGATTTTCTTCCAGTTTTGGGGGTGATGCCGTTCTTGTTTGGGGTGTTTTTGACGTGTTTTGGGGTCTCCGTTGGGTTTTGTTGGGTTCTCGTTGGTTATCATGGTGGAAAAGGGTAAATTGTGGGTTTTGGAGAAAATCAGGTAAGTTTAGGGTGTCTTTGGGGTGGATCTATGGTTTTGGGGGATTTTCTTCCAGTTTTGGGGGTGATGCCGATATTTTTTGGGGTGTTTTTTACGTGTTTTGTGGTCTCCATTAGGTTTTGTTGGGTTCTTGTTTGTCATTATGTTAAATAGGAGAGGATTGTGGGTTTTGGAGAACATCAGGTAGGTTTAGGGTGTCTTTGGGGTGGATCTATGGTTTTGGGGGATTTTCTTCCAGTTTTGGTGGTGATGCCGTTCTTGTTTGGGGTGTTTTTGATGTTTTTTGGGGTCTCTGTTGGGTTCTGTTGGGTTCTCGTTGGTGATCGTGTTGGAAAAGGGTAAATTGTGGTTTTTGGAGAACATCAGGTAGGTTTAGGGTGTCTTTGGGGTGGATCTATTGTTTTGGGGGATTTTCTTCCAGTTTTGGTGGTGATGCCGTTCTTGTTTGGGGTGTTTTTGACGTTTTTTGGGGTCTCTGTTGGGTTCTGTTGGGTTCTCGTTGGTCATCGTGTTGGAAAAGGGTAAATTGTGGTTTTTGGAGAACATCAGGTAGGTTTAGGGTGTCTTTGGTGTGGATCTATGGTTTTGGGGGATTTTCTTCCAGTTTTGGTGGTGATGCCGTTCTTGTTTGGGGTGTTTTTGTCGTTTTTTGGGGTCTCTGTTGGGTTCTGTTGGGTTCTCGTTGGTCATCGTGTTGTAAAAGTGTAAATTGTGGATTTTGGAGAACTTCAGGTAGGTTTAGGGGGACTTTTCGCGTGGATTCATGGTATTTGGGTTTTCTTCTTTTTGGGGGAGTGATCCTCTCCTTTCTTCATTATGTTAAATAGGTGTGGATTGTGGGTTTTGGAGAACATCAGGTAGTTTTAGGGTGGTTTTGGGGTGGAACTATGGTTTTGGGGGATTTTCTTCCAGTTTTGGGGGTGATGCCGTTCTTGTTTGGGGTGTTTTTGACGTTTTTTGGGGTCTCCGTTGGGTTTTGTTGGGTTCTCGTTTGTTATCATGGTGGAAAAGGGTAAATTGTGGGTTTTGGAGAAAATCAGGTAGGTTTAGGGTGTCTTTGGGGTGGATCTATGGTTTTGGGGGATTTTCTTCCAGTTTTGGGGGTGATGCCGTTCTTGTTTGGGGTGTTTTTGACGTGTTTTGGGGTCTCCGTTGGGTTTTGTTGGGTTCTCGTTGGTTATCATGGTGGAAAAGGGTAAATTGTGGGTTTTGGAGAAAATCAGGTAAGTTTAGGGTGTCTTTGGGGTGGATCAATGGTTTTGGGGGATTTTCTTCCAGTTTTGGGGGTGATGCCGATATTTTTTGGGGTGTTTTTTACGTGTTTTGTGGTCTCCATTAGGTTTTGTTGGGTTCTTGTTTGTCATTATGTTAAATAGGAGAGGATTGTGGGTTTTGGAGAACATCAGGTAGGTTTAGGGTGTCTTTGGGGTGGATCTATGGTTTTGGGGGATTTTCTTCCAGTTTTGGTGGTGATGCCGTTCTTGTTTGGGGTGTTTTTGATGTTTTTTGGGGTCTCTGTTGGGTTCTGTTGGGTTCTCGTTGGTCATCGTGTTGGAAAAGGGTAAATTGTGGTTTTTGGAGAACATCAGGTAGGTTTAGGGTGTCTTTGGGGTGGATCTATTGTTTTGGGGGATTTTCTTCCAGTTTTGGTGGTGATGCCGTTCTTGTTTGGGGTGTTTTTGACGTTTTTTGGGGTCTCTGTTGGGTTCTGTTGGGTTCTCGTTGGTCATCGTGTTGGAAAAGGGTAAATTGTGGTTTTTGGAGAACATCAGGTAGGTTTAGGGTGTCTTTGGTGTGGATCTATGGTTTTGGGGGATTTTCTTCCAGTTTTGGTGGTGATGCCGTTCTTGTTTGGGGTGTTTTTGACGTGTTTTGGTGTCTCCATTAGGTTTTGTTGGGTTCTTGTTTGTCATTATGTTAAATAGGTGTGGATTGTGGTTTTTGGAGAACATCAGGTAGGTTTAGGGTGTCTTTGGGGTGGATCTATGGTTTGGGGGATTTTCTTCCAGTTTTGGTGGTGATGCCGTTCTTGTTTGGGGTGTTTTTGATGTTTTTTGGGGTCTCTGTTGGGTTCTGTTGGGTTCTCGTTGGTCATCGTGTTGGAAAAGGGTAAATTGTGGTTTTTGGAGAACATCAGGTAGGTTTAGGGTGTCTTTGGGGTGGATCTATGGTTTTGGGGGATTTTCTTCCAGTTTTGGTGGTGATGCCGTTCTTGTTTGGGGTGTTTTTGACGTTTTTTGGGGTCTCTGTTGGGTTCATAGAATCATAGAATCATAGAATATCCTGAGTTGGAAGGGACCCTTAAGGATCATCAAGTCCAACTCTCGACACCGCACAGGTCTACCCAAAAGTTCAGACCATGTGCCTAAGTTCACAGTCCAATCTCTTCTTAAATTCAGACAGGCTCGGTGCAGTGACCACTTCCCTGGGGAGCCTGTTCCAGTGTGCAACCACCCTCTCTGTGAAGAACCCCCTCCTGACGTCCAGCCTAAATTTCCCCTGCCTCAGCTTAACCCCGTTCCCGCGGGTCCTGTCACTAGTGTTAATGGAGAAAAGGTCTCCTGCCTCTCGACACCCCCTTACGAGGAAGTTGTAGACTGCGATGAGGTCTCCCCTCAGCCTCCTCTTCTCCAGGCTGAACAGGCCCAGTGACCTCAGCCGTTCCTCGTACGTCTTCCCCTCAAGGCCTTTCACCATCTTCGTAGCCCTCCTCTGGACACTTTCCAACAGTTTCATGTCCTTTTTATACTGTGGTGCCCAGAACTGCACACAGTACTCGAGGTGAGGCCGCACCAGCGCAGAGTAGAGCGGGACAATCACCTCCCTTGACCTACTAGCGATGCCGTGCTTGATGCACCCCAGGATACGATTGGCCCTCCTGGCTGCCAGGGCACACTGCTGGCTCATATTCAACTTGCTGTCTATCACGACCCCCAGATCCCTCTCTTCTAGGCTGCTCTCCAGCGTCTCATCGCCCAGTCTGTACGTGCAGCCAGGGTTTCCCCGTCCCAGGTGCAGGACCCGGCACTTGCTCTTATTGAACTTCATGCGGTTGGTGATCGCCCAGCTCTCCAACCTGTCCAGATCCCTCTGTAAGGCCTTTACGCCCTCACTTGAGTCCACAACTCCTCCAAGTTTGGTGTCATCAGCAAACTTGCTCAAAATACCCTCTATTCCTACATCCAGATCATTTATAAAAATATTGAAAAGTACCGGCCCTAAAATGGAGCCTTGAGGGACCCCACTGGTGACCGCCCGCCAGCCTGACGCAGCTCCATTTACCATAACCCTTTGGGCCCTGCCCGTTAGCCAATTGCTCACCCATCGTATGATGTTTTTATTTAGCTCTATGGTGGACATTTTGTCCAGTAGGATCCTATGGGAAACCGTGTCAAAAGCCTTGCTGAAGTCCAAAAAAATCACATCAGCTGGTTTCCCTTGGTCCACCATACGGGTGATCTTATCATAAAAGGAAATCAGGTTAGTTAGGCAGGACCTACCCTTCACAAACCCATGCTGGCTGGGACCAATAACTGCTTTGTCCCCCAGGTGCGCCTCAATGAGTCCGAGAACCAACTTCTCCATGATTTTACCAGGCACTGACGTGAGACTGACAGGCCTGTAATTGCTAGGGTCTTCTTTCTGACCCTTCTTGAAAATTGGCACAACATTTGCCAGCTTCCAGTCTACTGGGACCTCTCCAAATTCCCAGGATCGTTGAAAAATAATTGATAGAGGTTCCGCAATGACATCCGCCAGCTCTTTCAGCACCCGGGGATGAATCCCATCCGGACCCATGGACTTGTAGGGATCCAGGTGGAGTAGCAAATCCCGCACACGTTCAGGGTCAGTTGGGAGTTTGTCATCCCCACCGTCCCGGTCCTCCAGCTCAGGGCACCCTGGGTCCCGAAGCCCATCATCGGCATTGAAGACAGAGGCAAAGAAGGCGTTAAGCGTCTCTGCTTTGCCTACGTCATCGTCTGTGAGGAGACCTTCCCTATCAAGGAGCGGCCCTATGTTTTCTTTAGTTCTCCTTTTTCCATTTACATATCTAAAAAAACCCTTTTTATTTTCTCTCACAGACACAGCCAGCTTCAACTCTAGCTGTGCTTTGGCCACTCGAACTTTCTCCCTACAAACACGAACAGCATCCCTGTATTCTTTCCATGACGCCTGGCCCTCCTTCCAGTAGCGAAACACTCTCTGTTTCCGCCTAATCTCCATTAGAATGTTCCTGGTCAGCCACGCCGGCCTCCTGCCCCGCCTGCCTGACTTGCGATATTTTGGAATTGCCTTATCTTGTGCTTCTAGGAGGCATCGCTTAAAGAGTGACCAGCACTGGTGGACATCGAGGCCTTCAAGAGCAGTTTCCCAGGGGACCTTACTGACTAGTTCCCTGAGCAGCCTGAAGTCCGCTTTCCCCATATCTAGGGATGAGGTTTTGGTGGCACTTTTCCTTCTGTCACCATAAATTTTGAACTCAACCACTTCATGGTCGCTATGACCGAGGCGGCCACCAATCACCACATCTCCCACCAGACCCTCTCTGTTTTCTAGCAACAGGTCTAGGAGGGCACCTTTCCTAGTTGGCTCCGTTAGCACCTGTACCAAGAAGTTATCATCTAGGTGCTTCATGAACCTCCTGGACTTGCTCGTGTCAGCCGTGTGGCACTCCCAGTTAACGTCCGGCAAGTTGAAGTCCCCCATAAGGACAAGGGGAGTTAATCTCGAGGCCTCTCTTAGTTCTGTAAAGAATAATTTATCGGCGCTATCGTCCTGGCCAGGCGGTCTGTAATAGACTCCCACAACGACATCCCCTTTATTCGTTCGTCCCTTGATCCTCACCCAGAGGCTCTCAACTTTGCCATCGCCGACCTGAAGTTCCACACAGTCCAGCCCCTGCTTCACATACATCGCCACCCCACCACCTCGCCTACCCTGCCTGTCCCTCCTGAAGAGCCTGTAACCATCTATCGCAACACCCCAGTCACAGGACTCATCCCACCAGGTTTCGCTTATGCCGATGATGTCATAGTTGCGGGACTGGGCCAGGACTTCTAGCTCATCTATTTTATTCCTCATACTGCGTGCGTTTGTGTAAAAGCACTTCAGGTGCGTCTCCTTACACTCAGCACCTTGTGGATCTGACCAAAGGACCCCACTGGCACACAGCCCCTCTGATTCTAGCATACCATCCCTTAGGTCTTCACCGGCTCGCCTGGTTTTAGCCCCTTCCCCCCTCGACTCTAGTTTAAAGCCCTATCTATCAGCCCTGCCAACTCCTGACCTAAGATCCTTACCCCTCTCCGAGAGAGGCGCATCCCATCCGGTGCCATCAGGCCCGGTGTAGCATAGACCTTCCCATGATCAAAGAAACCGAAATTCTGCCGGTCACACCAGTCTCGAAGCCACGAGTTTATGCGAACAGTACGCCTTTCAGCTTCGATCCCCCCTATCGGAAGGACAGAGGCAAACACCACCTGCGCCCCTGATCCTCTAAGTAGTCGCCCCAAATCCCTAAAGTCTCTTTTGATCGCCTTCGGACTTCTCGTTGCTACTTCATCGCTACCAGCCTGAAAGACCAGTAGCGGGTAGTAGTCAGTGGGCCGTACCAGGCGCTTGACTTTCTTGGCAAAGTCTCTCACCCGAGCCCCAGGGAGGCAACAGACTTCTCTGCGGGTTGGGTCCGGTCGGCATATCGGTCCCTCTGTCCCTTTCAGGAGGGAGCCCCCCATAACAATAGCCCTTCTTTCTTTTTTGAAGGATGATGTGGCAATGCGACGTGTAGGTCGCATTGTCTTAGGCGCCCCCTCCAACTGGGACGGGTGTTTGTCTACTTTGTCATTTAGATTGTCTTGCTCTAGTCCTTCATATCGATTATTTAAGGGTAGATGAGAAGGTGAGGTGGGCAGAGAGAGGGCTCGCCTACCACCCCGAATAGGCACCTGCCTCCATTCCCCCCCTTGATCTAGGTCTCCTCCCGCTGCCTGGCAGGAGGAGCGAACCTCCGTCTTCTGCGTAACAGGAGACGCCTGTGCCGTGGCAGTCTCGTGAACCTGCCTCAGAGAGGGTAGAGCGCACCTCCACCAGTCAATTTCCCTCTCTGATTCCCTGATGCTCCTGAGCCTGTTCACCTCCTCCCGGAGCTCCGCTACCTGGCCGAGCAGTTCTTCAACCTGGGCACACCTCCCACAGGCATACCCACCACTGCTGTCGGAGACCAACAGAAGGCTGGGGCACACTCTGCAGCCCAGGACCTGGACGGCTGCGTGTTTCCCCGAGCCCTCCGTCTGAGTAGCCACACTGGCGACCGTGGCTGGAGACGCCTCACGAGATGCGGAGGCCACGGTTTTCTGCCTGGTCGATACCATGGTCAGGTTCTACGCAAGCAGGTTACAAGCACCGAAGGGAGAGGCAGCTGCAACAGAGCGACGATGGGCCCCCCGCTCGCCCTGCCCGCGCGAACTGCCGCGCAAACTGCCACGCCCTTCGACGTGCCACGCCCTGTTTGCCCGTCCTGTTCGCCGCGCTCCTGGTCGCTCGCGCTCCCTAGGGGCAGCTTTTAGCAGCCTGGGAGGGGGCGCTGCTGGCTCCGCCCTCGCCTCGTCAGCCTCCCTCGCGAGGACAGCCGGGTTCCGGCGGCTCCCCCGAGTGGCCTCGATGCCGGACAAAAAGCCCTGCCCGCCTCGGTCCCCTGCTCCGCTGCAGAACACGTCTGCCCCGGAGCCGATCGCCTCAGCAAATGGCTCTAAAACGGTGGCAACGCCTGGTTTAAATAGCCCGCCACTGACGTTGCTGGCTCCGCCCTCGCCTCGTCAGCCTCCCTCGCGAGGACAGCCGGGTTCCGGCGGCTCCCCCGAGTGGCCTCGATGCCGGACAAAAAGCCCTGCCCGCCTCGGTCCCCTGCTCCGCTGCAGAACACGTCTGCCCCGGAGCCGATCGCCTCAGCAAATGGCTCTAAAACGGTGGCAACGCCTGGTTTAAATAGCCCGCCACTGACGTTGCTGGCTCCGCCCTCGCCTCGTCAGCCTCCCTCGCGAGGACAGCCGGGTTCCGGCGGCTCCCCCGAGTGGCCTCGATGCCGGACAAAAAGCCCTGCCCGCCTCGGTCCCCTGCTCCGCTGCAGAACACGTCTGCCCCGGAGCCGATCGCCTCAGCAAATGTTCTGTTGGGTTCTCGTTGGTCATCGTGTTGGAAAAGGGTAAATTGTGGGTTTTGGAGAACATCAGGTAGGTTTAGGGTGTCTTTGGGGTGGATCTATGGTTTTGGGGGATTTTCTTCCAGTTTTGGTGGTGATGCCGTTCTTGTTTGGGGTGTTTTTGACGTGTTTTGGTGTCTCCATTAGGTTTTGTTGGGTTCTTGTTTGTCATTATGTTAAATAGGTGTGGATTGTGGGTTTTGGAGAACATCAGGTAGGTTTAGGGTGTCTTTGGGGTGGATCTATGGTTTTGGGGGATTTTCTTCCAGTTTTGGTGGTGATGCCGTTCTTGTTTGGGGTGTTTTTGACGTTTTTTTGGGGTCTCTGTTGGGTTTTGTTGGGTTCTTGTTGGTCATCGTGTTGGAAAAGGGTAAATTGTGGGTTTTGGAGAACATCAGGTAGGTTTAGGGTGGTTTTGGGGTGGATCTATGGTTTTGGGGGATTTTCTTCCAGTTTTGGGGGTGATGCCGATATTTTTTGGGGTGTTTTTTACGTGTTTTGGGGTCTCCATTAGGTTTTGTTGGGTTCTTGTTTGTCATTATGTTAAATAGGAGTGGATTGTGGGTTTTGGAGAAGATCAGGTAGGTTTAGGGTGCCTTTGGGGTGGATCTATGGTTTTGGGGGATTTTCTTCCAGTTTTGGTGGTGATGCCGTTCTTGTTTGGGGTGTTTTTGTCGTTTTTTGGGGTCTCTGTTGGGTTCTGTTGGGTTCTCGTTGGTCATCGTGTTGGAAAAGTGTAAATTGTGGGTTTTGGAGAACTTCTGGTAGGTTTAGGGGGACTTTTCGCGTGGATTCATGGTATTTGGGTTTTCTTCTTTTTGGGGGAGTGATCCTCTCCTTTCTTCATTATGTTAAATAGGAGTGGATTGTGGGTTTTGGAGAACATCAGGTAGTTTTAGGGTGGTTTTGGGGTGGATCTATGGTTTTGGGGGATTTTCTTCCAGTTTTGGGGGTGATGCCGTTCTTGTTTGGGGTGTTTTTGACGTTTTTTGGGGTCTCTGTTGGGTTCTGTTGGGTTCTCGTTGGTCATCGTGTTGGAAAAGGGTAAATTGTGGGTTTTGGAGAACATCAGGTAGGTTTAGGGTGTCTTTGGGGTGGATCTATGGTTTTGGGGGATTTTCTTCCAGTTTTGGTGGTGATGCCGTTCTTGTTTGGGGTGTTTTTGACGTTTTTTGTGGTCTCCGTTGGGTTTTGTTGGGTTCTCGTTTGTTATCATGGTGGAAAAGTGTAAATTGTGGGTTTTGGAGAAAATCAGGTAGGTTTAGGGTGTCTTTGGGGTGGATCTATGGTTTTGGGGGATTTTCTTCCAGTTTTGGTGGTGATGCCGTTCTTGTTTGGGGTGTTTTTGACGTGTTTTGGTGTCTCCATTAGGTTTTGTTGGGTTCTTGTTTGTCATTATGTTAAATAGGAGTGGATTGTGGTTTTTGGAGAACATCAGGTAGTTTTAGGGTGGTTTTGGGGTGGATCTATGGTTTTGGGGGATTTTCTTCCAGTTTTGGGGGTGATGCCGGTCTTGTTTGTGGTGTTTTTGACGTGTTTTGGTGTCTCCATTAGGTTTTGTTGGGTTCTTGTTTGTCATTATGTTAAATAGGTGTGGATTGTGGGTTTTGGAGAACATCAGGTAGGTTTAGGGTGCCTTTGGGGTGGATCTATGGTTTTGGGGGATTTTCTTCCAGTTTTGGTGGTGATGCCGTTCTTGTTTGGGGTGTTTTTGACGTTTTTTGGGGTCTCTGTTGGGTTCTGTTGGGTTCTCGTTGGTCATCGTGTTGGAAAAGGGTAAATTGTGGTTTTTGGAGAACATCAGGTAGGTTTAGGGTGCCTTTGGGGTGGATCTATGGTTTTGGGGGATTTTCTTCCAGTTTTGGTGGTGATGCCGTTCTTGTTTGGGGTGTTTTTGACGTTTTTTGGGGTCTCCGTTGGGTTTTGTTGGGTTCTCGTTTGTTATCATGGTGGAAAAGGGTAAATTGTGGGTTTTGGAGAAAATCAGGTAGGTTTAGGGTGTTATTGGGGTGGATCTATGGTTTTGGGGGATTTTCTTCCAGTTTTGGTGGTGATGCCGTTCTTGTTTGGGGTGTTTTTGACGTGTTTTGGGGTCTCCATTAGGTTTTGTTGGGTTCTTGTTTGTCTTTATGTTAAATAGGAGTGGATTGTGGGTTTTGTAGAAGATCAGGTAGTTTTAGGGTGGTTTTGGGGTGGATCTATGGTTTTGGGGGATTTTCTTCCAGTTTTGGTGGTGATGCCGTTCTTGTTTGGGGTGTTTTTGACGTTTTTTGGGGTCTCTGTTGGGTTCTGTTGGGTTCTCGTTGGTCATCGTGTTGGAAAAGGGTAAATTGTGTTTTTTGGAGAACATCAGGTAGGTTTAGGGTGTCTTTGGGGTGGATCTATGGTTTTGGGGGATTTTCTTCCAGTTTTGGTGGTGATGCCGGTCTTTTTTGTGGTGTTTTTGACGTGTTTTGGTGTCTCCATTAGGTTTTGTTGGGTTCTTGTTTGTCATTATGTTAAATAGGTGTGGATTGTGGGTTTTGGAGAACATCAGGTAGGTTTAGGGTGCCTTTGGGGTGGATCTATGGTTTTGGGGGATTTTCTTTCAGTTTTGGGGGTGATGCCGTTCTTGTTTGGGGTGTTTTTGACGTTTTTTGGGGTCTCCGTTGGGTTTTGTTGGGTTCTCGTTGGTTATCATGGTGGAAAAGGGTAAATTGTGGTTTTTGGAGAACATCAGGTAGGTTTAGGGTGGTTTTGGGGTGGATCTATGGTTTTGGGGGATTTTCTTCCAGTTTTGGGGGTGATGCCGATATTTTTTGGGGTGTTTTTTACGTGTTTTGGGGTCTCCATTAGGTTTTGTTGGGTTCTTGTTTGTCATTATGTTAAATAGGAGTGGATTGTGGGTTTTGGAGAACATCAGGTAGGTTTAGGGTGGTTTTGGGTTGGATCTATGGTTTTGGGGGATTTTCTTCCAGTTTTGGTGGTGATGCCGTTCTTGTTTGGGGTGTTTTTGACGTTTTTTGGGGTCTCTGTTGGGTTCTGTTGGGTTCTCGTTGGTCATCGTGTTGGAAAAGTGTAAATTGTGGTTTTTGGAGAACATCAGGTAGGTTTAGGGTGTCTTTGGGGTGGATCTATGGTTTTGGGGGATTTTCTTCCAGTTTTGGGGGTGATGCCGTTCTTGTTTGGGGTGTTTTTGACGTGTTTTGGTGTCTCCATTAGGTTTTGTTGGGTTCTTGTTTGTCATTATGTTAAATAGGAGTGGATTGTGGGTTTTGGAGAACATCAGGTAGGTTTAGGGTGCCTTTGGGGTGGATCTATGGTTTTGGGGGATTTTCTTCCAGTTTTGGGGGTGATGCCGTTCTTGTTTGGGGTGTTTTTGACGTTTTTTGGGGTCTCCGTTGGGTTTTGTTGGGTTCTCGTTGGTTATCATGGTGGAAAAGGGTAAATTGTGGGTTTTGGAGAACATCAGGTAGGTTTAGGGTGTCTTTGGGGTGGATCTATGGTTTTGGGGGATTTTCTTCCAGTTTTGGTGGTGATGCCGTTCTTGTTTGGGGTGTTTTTGACGTGTTTTGGTGTCTCCATTAGGTTTTGTTGGGTTCTTGTTTGTCATTATGTTAAATAGGAGTGGATTGTGGGTTTTGGAGAACATCAGGTAGGTTTAGGGTGTCTTTGGGGTGGATCTATGGTTTTGGGGGATTTTCTTCCAGTTTTGGTGGTGATGCCGTCTTGTTTGGGGTGTTTTTGACGTTTTTTGGGGTCTCCGTTGGGTTCTGTTGGGTTCTCTGTTGGTCATCGTGTTGGAAAAGGGTAAATTGTGGTTTTTTGGAGAACATCAGGTAGGTTTAGGGTGTCTTTGGGGTGGATCTATGGTTTTGGGGGATTTTCTTCCAGTTTTGGGGGTGATGCCGTTCTTGTTTGGAGTGTTTTTACGTGTTTTGGTGTCTACCATTAGGTTTTGTTGGGTTCTTGTTTGTCATTATGTTAAATAGGAGTGGATTGTGGGTTTTGGAGAACATCAGGTAGGTTTAGGGTGCCTTTGGAGTGGATCTATGGTTTTGGGGGATTTTCTTCCAGTTTTGGTGGTGATGCCGTTCTTGTTTGGGGTGTTTTGACGTTTTTTGGGGTCTCTGTAGGGTTTTGTTGGGTTCTCATTGGTTATCAGGTGGAAAAGGGTAAATTGTGGGTTTTGGAGAACATCAGGTAGGTTTAGGGTGGTTTTGGGGTGGATCTATGGTTTTGGGGGATTTTCTTCCAGTTTTGGGGGTGATGCCGATATTTTTGGGTGTTTTTTACGTGTTTTGGGGTCTCCATTAGGTTTTGTTGGGTTCTTGTTTGTCATTATGTTAAATAGGAGTGGATTGTGGGTTTTGGAGAACATCAGGTAGGTATTTATTTGGGTGGATCTATGGTTTTGGGGGATTTTCTTCCAGTTTTGGTGGTGATGCCGTTCTTGTTTGGGGTGTTTTTGACGTTTTTTGGGGTCTCTGTTGGGTTCTGTTGGGTTCTCGTTGGTCATCGTGTTGGAAAAGGGTAAATTGTTTTTTTGGAGAACATCAGGTAGGTTAGGGTGCCTTTGGGGTGGATCTATGGTTTTGGGGGATTTTCTTCCAGTTTTGGTGGTGATGCCGTTCTTGTTTGGGTGTTTTTGACGTTTTTTGGGGTCTCTGTTGGGTTCTGTTGGGTTCTCGTTGGTCATCGTGTTGGAAAAGGGTAAATTGTGGTTTTTGGAGAACATCAGGTAGGTTTAGGGTGTCTTTGGGGTGGATCTATGGTTTTGGGGGATTTTCTTCCAGTTTTGGTGGTGATGCCGTTCTTGTTTGGGGTGTTTTTGACGTTTTTTGGTGTCTCCGTTGGGTTTTGTTGGGTTCTCGTTGGTTATCATGGTGGAAAAGGGTAAATTGTGGGTTTTGGAGAACATCAGGTAGGTTTAGGGTGTCTTTGGGGTGGATCTATGGTTTTGGGGGATTTTCTTCCAGTTTTTGGGGGTGATGCCGATATTTTTTGGGGTGTTTTTTACGTGTTTTGGGGTCTCCATTAGGTTTTGTTGGGTTCTTGTTTGTCATTATGTTAAATAGGAGAGGATTGTGGGTTTTGGAGAACATCAGGTAGGTTTAGGGTGGTTTTGGGGTGGATCTATGGTTTTGGGGGATTTTCCAGTTTTGGTGGTGATGCCGTTCTTGTTTGGGGTGTTTTTGACGTTTTTTGGGGTCTCTGTTGGGTTCTGTTGGGTTCTCGTTGGTCATCGTGTTGGAAAAGGGTAAATTGTGGTTTTTGGAGAACATCAGGTAGGTTTAGGGTGTCTTTGGGGTTGATCTATGGTTTTGGGGTATTTTCTTCCAGTTTTGGTGGTGATGCCGTTCTTTGTTTGGGGTGTTTTTGACGTGTTTTGGTGTCTCCATTAGGTTTTGTTGGGTTCTTGTTTGTCATTATGTTAAATAGGTGTGGATTGTGGTTTTTGGAGAACATCAGGTAGGTTTAGGGTGTCTTTGGGGTGGATCTATGGTTTTGGGGGATTTTCTTCCAGTTTTGGTGGTGATGCCGTCTTGTTTGGGGTGTTTTTGACGTTTTTTGGGGTCTCTGTTGGGTTCTGTTGGGTTCTCGTTGGTGATCGTGTTGGAAAAGGGTAAATTGTGGGTTTTGGAGAACATCAGGTAGGTTTAGGGTGTCTTTGGGGTGGATCTATGGTTTTGGGGATTTTCTTCCAGTTTTGGTGGTGATGCGTTCTTGTTTGGGGTGTTTTTGACGTTTTTTGGGGTCTCCATTAGGTTTTGTTGGGTTCTTGTTTGTCATTATGTTAAATAGGAGTGGATTGTGGGTTTTGGAGAACATCAGGTAGTTTTAGGGTGGTTTTGGGGTGGATCTATGGTTTTGGGGGGATTTTCTTCCAGCTTTGGGGGTGATGCCGTTCTTGTTTGGGGTGTTTTTGTCGTTTTTTGGGGTCTCTGTTGGGTTCTGTTGGGTTCTCGTTGGTCGTCGTGTTGTAAAAGTGTAAATTGTGGGTTTTGGAGAACTTAAGGTAGGATTAGGGGACTTTTCGCGTGGATTCATGGTTTTTGGGTTTTTCTTCTTTTTGGGGGAGTGATCCTCTCCTTTCTTCATTATGTTAAATAGGTGTGGATTGTGGGTTTTGGAGAACATCAGGTAGTTTTAGGGTGGTTTGGATCTATGGTTTTGGGGGATTTTCTTCCAGTTTTGGTGGTGATGCCGTTCTTGTTTGGGGTGTTTTTGACGTTTTTTGGGGTCTCTGTTGGGTTCTGTTGGGTTCTCGTTGGTCATCGTGTTGGAAAAGGGTAAATTGTGGGTTTTGGAGAACATCAGGTAGGTTTAGGGTGTCTTTGGGGTGGATCTATGGTTTTGGGGGATTTTCTTCCAGTTTTGGTGGTGATGCCGTTCTTGTTTGGGGTGTTTTTGACTTTTTTTGCGGTCTCCGTTGGGTTTTGTTGGGTTCTCGTTTGTTATCATGGTGGAAAAGGGTAAATTGTGGGTTTTGGAGAAAATCAGGTAGGTTAAGGGTGTTATTGGGGTGGATCTATGGTTTTGGGGGATTTTCTTCCAGTTTTGGTGGTGATGCCGTTCTTGTTTGGGGTGTTTTTGACGTGTTTTGGGGTCTCCATTAGGTTTTGTTGGGTTCTTGTTTGTCTTTATGTTAAATAGGAGTGGATTGTGGGTTTTGGAGAACATCAGGTAGTTTTAGGGTGGTTTTGGGGTGGATCTATGGTTTTGGGGGATTTTCTTCCAGTTTTGGGGGTGATGCCGTTCTTGTTTGGGGTGTTTTTGACGTTTTTTGGGGTCTCTGTTGGGTTCTGTTGGGTTCTCGTTGGTCATCGTGTTGGAAAAGGGTAAATTGTGTTTTTTGGAGAACATCAGGTAGGTTTAGGGTGTCTTTGGGGTGGATCTATGGTTTTGGGGGATTTTCTTCCAGTTTTGGTGGTGATGCCGGTCTTGTTTGTGGTGTTTTTGACGTGTTTTGGTGTCTCCATTAGGTTTTGTTGGGTTCTTGTTTGTCATTATGTTAAATAGGTGTGGATTGTGGTTTTTGGAGAACATCAGGTAGGTTTAGGGTGGTTTTGGGGTGGATCTATGGTTTTGGGGGATTTTCTTTCAGTTTTGGGGGTGATGCCGTTCTTGTTTGGGGTGTTTTTGACGTTTTTTGGGGTCTCCGTTGGGTTTTGTTGGGTTCTCGATGGTTATCATGGTGGAAAAGGGTAAATTGTGGTTTTTGGAGAACATCAGGTAGGTTTAGGGTGGTTTTGGGGTGGATCTATGGTTTTGGGGGATTTTCTTCCAGTTTTGGGGGTGATGCCGATATTTTTTGGGGTGTTTTTTACGTGTTTTGGGGTCTCCATTAGGTTTTGTTGGGTTCTTGTTTGTCATTATGTTAAATAGGAGTGGATTGTGGGTTTTGGAGAACATCAGGTAGTTTTAGGGTGGTTTTGGGTTGGATCTATGGTTTTGGGGGATTTTCTTCCAGTTTTGGTGGTGATGCCGTTCTTGTTTGGGGTGTTTTTGACGTTTTTTGGGGTCTCTGTTGGGTTCTGTTTGGTTCTCGTTGGTCATCGTGTTGGAAAAGGGTAAATTGTGGGTTTTGGAGAACATCAGGTAGGTTTAGGGTGTCTTTGGGGTGGATCTATGGTTTTGGGGGATTTTCTTCCAGTTTTGGGGGTGATGCCGTTCTTGTTTGGGGTGTTTTTGACGTGTTTTGGTGTCTCCATTAGGTTTTGTTGGGTTCTTGTTTGTCATTATGTTAAATAGGAGTGGATTGTGGGTTTTGGAGAACATCAGGTAGGTTTAGGGTGTCTTTGGGGTGGATCTATGGTTTTGGGGGATTTTCTTCCAGTTTTGGGGGTGATGCCGTTCTTGTTTGGGGTGTTTTTGACGTTTTTTGGGGTCTCCGTTGGGTTTTGTTGGGTTCTCGTTGGTTATCATGGTGGAAAAGGGTAAATTGTGGGTTTTGGAGAAAATCAGGTAGGTTTAGGGTGTCTTTGGGGTGGATCTATGGTTTTGGGGGATTTTCTTCCAGTTTTGGGGGTGATGCCGATATTTTTTGGGGTGTTTTTTACATGTTTTGTGGTCTCCATTAGGTTTTGTTGGGTTCTTGTTTATCATTATGTTAAATAGGAGTGGATTGTGGGTTTTGGAGAAGATCAGGTAGTTTTAGGGTGGTTTTGGGGTGGATCTATGGTTTTGGGGGATTTTCCAGTTTTGGTGGTGATGCCGTTCTTGTTTGGGGTGTTTTTGACGTTTTTTGGGGTCTCTGTTGGGTTCTGTTGGGTTCTCGTTGGTCATCGTGTTGGAAAAGGGTAAATTGTGGTTTTTGGAGAACATCAGGTAGGTTTAGGGTGTCTTTGGGGTGGATCTATGGTTTTGGCGTATTTTCTTCCAGTTTTGGGGGTGATGCCGTTCTTGTTTGGGGTGTTTTTGACGTGTTTTGGTGTCTCCATTAGGTTTTGTTGGGTTCTTGTTTGTCATTATGTTAAATAGGAGTGGATTGTGGGTTTTGGAGAACATCAGGTAGGTTTAGGGTGCCTTTGGGGTGGATCTATGGTTTTGGGGGATTTTCTTCCAGTTTTGGTGGTGATGCCGTTCTTGTTTGGGGTGTTTTTGACGTTTTTTGGGGTCTCCGTTGGGTTTTGTTGGGTTCTCGTTGGTTATCATGGTGGAAAAGGGTAAATTGTGGGTTTTGGAGAAAATCAGGTAGGTTTAGGGTGGTTTTGGGGTGGATCTATGGTTTTGGCGTATTTTCTTTCAGTTTTGGTGGTGATGCCGATATTTTTTGGGGTGTTTTTTACGTGTTTTGGGGTCTCCATTAGGTTTTGTTGGGTTCTTGTTTGTCATTATGTTAAATAGGAGTGGATTGTGGGTTTTGGAGAACATCAGGTAGGTTTAGGGTGTCTTTGGGGTGGATCTATGGTTTTGGGGGATTTTCTTCCAGTTTTGGTGGTGATGCCGTTCTTGTTTGGGGTGTTTTTGACGTTTTTTGGGGTCTCCGTTGGGTTTTGTTGGGTTCTCGTTGGTTATCATGGTGGAAAAGGGTAAATTGTGGGTTTTGGAGAACATCAGGTAGGTTTAGGGTGGTTTTGGGGTGGATCTATGGTTTTGGGGGATTTTCTTCCAGTTTTGGGGGTGATGCCGTTCTTGTTTGGGGTGTTTTTGACGTGTTTTGGGGTCTCCATTAGGTTTTGTTGGGTTCTTGTTTGTCATTATGTTAAATAGGTGTGGATTGTGGGTTTTGGAGAACATCAGGTAGTTTTAGGGTGGTTTTGGGGTGGATCTATGGTTTTGGGGGATTTTCTTCCAGTTTTGGGGGTGATGCCGTTCTTGTTTGGGGTGTTTTTGACGTTTTTTGGGGTCTCTGTTGGGTTCTGTTGGGTTCTCGTTGGTCATCGTGTTGGAAAAGGGTAAATTGTGGTTTTTGGAGAACATCAGGTAGGTTTAGGGTGCCTTTGGGGTGGATCTATGGTTTTGGGGGATTTTCTTCCAGTTTTGGTGGTGATGCCGTTCTTGTTTGGGGTGTTTTTGACGTTTTTTGGGGTCTCCGTTGGGTTTTGTTGGATTCTCGTTGGTTATCATGGTGGAAAAGGGTAAATTGTGGGTTTTGGAGAAAATCAGGTAGGTTTAGGGTGTCTTTGGGGTGGATCTATGGTTTTGGGGGATTTTCTTCCAGTTTTGGTGGTGATGCCGATATTTTTTGGGGTGTTTTTTACATGTTTTGGTGTCTCCATTAGGTTTTGTTGGGTTCTTGTTTATCATTATGTTAAATAGGAGTGGATTGTGGGTTTTGGAGAACATCAGGTAGGTTTAGGGTGGTTTTGGGGTGGATCTATGGTTTTGGGGGATTTTCCAGTTTTGGTGGTGATGCCGTTCTTGTTTGGGGTGTTTTTGACGTTTTTTGGGGTCTCTGTTGGGTTCTGTTGGGTTCTCGTTGGTCATCGTGTTGGAAAAGGGTAAATTGTGGGTTTTGGAGAACATCAGGTAGGTTTAGGGTGGTTTTGGGGTGGATCTATGGTTTTGGCGTATTTTCTTCCAGTTTTGGGGGTGATGCCGATATTTTTTGGGGTGTTTTTTACGTGTTTTGGGGTCTCCATTAGGTTTTGTTGGGTTCTTGTTTGTCATTATGTTAAATAGGAGTGGATTGTGGGTTTTGGAGAACATCAGGTAGGTTTAGGGTGGTTTTGGGGTGGATCTATGGTTTTGGGGGATTTTCTTCCAGTTTTGGTGGTGATGCCGTTCTTGTTTGGGGTGTTTTTGACGTTTTTTGGGGTCTCTGTTGGGTTCTGTTGGGTTCTCGTTGGTCATCGTGTTGGAAAAGGGTAAATTGTGTTTTTTGGAGAACATCAGGTAGGTTTAGGGTGCCTTTGGGGTGGATCTATGGTTTTGGGGGATTTTCTTCCAGTTTTGGGGGTGATGCCGTTCTTGTTTGGGGTGTTTTTGACGTTTTTTGGGGTCTCCGTTGGGTTTTGTTGGGTTCTCGTTGGTTATCATGGTGGAAAAGGGTAAATTGTGGGTTTTGGAGAACATCAGGTAGGTTTAGGGTGGTTTTGGGGTGGATCTATGGTTTTGGGGGATTTTCTTCCAGTTTTGGGGGTGATGCCGTTCTTGTTTGGGGTGTTTTTGACGTGTTTTGGTGTCTCCATTAGGTTTTGTTGGGTTCTTGTTTGTCATTATGTTAAATAGGAGTGGATTGTGGGTTTTGGAGAACATCAGGTAGGTTTAGGGTGTCTTTGGGGTGGATCTATGGTTTTGGGGGATTTTCTTCCAGTTTTGGTGGTGATGCCGTTCTTGTTTGGGGTGTTTTTGACGTTTTTTGGGGTCTCCGTTGGGTTTTGTTGGGTTCTCGTTGGTTATCATGGTGGAAAAGGGTAAATTGTGGGTTTTGGAGAACATCAGGTAGGTTTAGGGTGGTTTTGGGGTGGATCTATGGTTTTGGGGGATTTTCTTCCAGTTTTGGGGGTGATGCCGATATTTTTTGGGGTGTTTTTTACGTGTTTTGGGGTCTCCATTAGGTTTTGTTGGGTTCTTGTTTGTCATTATGTTAAATAGGAGTGGATTGTGGGTTTTGGAGAACATCAGGTAGGTTTAGGGTGGTTTTGGGGTGGATCTATGGTTTTGGGGGATTTTCTTCCAGTTTTGGGGGTGATGCCGTTCTTGTTTGGGGTGTTTTTGACGTTTTTTGGGGTCTCTGTTGGGTTCTGTTGGGTTCTCGTTGGTCATCGTGTTGGAAAAGGGTAAATTGTGGGTTTTGGAGAAGATCAGGTAGGTTTAGGGTGTCTTTGGGGTGGATCTATGGTTTGGGGGATTTTCTTCCTGTTTTGGTGGTGATGCCGTTCTTGTTTGGGGTGTTTTTGATGTTTTTTGGGGTCTCTGTTGGGTTCTGTTGGGTTCTCTTTGGTCATCGTGTTGGAAAAGGGTAAATTGTGGTTTTTGGAGAACATCAGGTAGGTTTAGGGTGTCTTTGGGGTGGATCTATGGTTTTGGGGGATTTTCTTCCAGTTTTGGTGGTGATGCCGTTCTTGTTTGGGGTGTTTTTGACGTGTTTTGGTGTCTCCATTAGGTTTTGTTGGGTTCTCGTTGTTTGTCATTATGTTAAATAGGTGTGGATTGTGGGTTTTGGAGAACATCAGGTAGGTTTAGGGTGCCTTTGGGGTGGATCTATGGTTTTGGGGGATTTTCTTCCAGTTTTGGGGGTGATGTCGTTCTTGTTTGGGGTGTTTTTGACGTTTTTTGGGGTCTCCGTTGGGTTTTGTTGGGTTCTCGTTGGTTATCATGGTGGAAAAGGGTAAATTGTGGTTTTTGGAGAACATCAGGTAGTTTTAGGGTGGTTTTGGGGTGGATCTATGGTTTTGGGGGATTTTCTTCCAGTTTTGGGGGTGATGCCGATATTTTTTGGGGTGTTTTTTACGTGTTTTGGGGTCTCCATTAGGTTTTGTTGGGTTCTTGTTTGTCATTATGTTAAAT
>NW_028136997.1:0-64877 GCF_965140915.1 Aythya marila | reverse complement strand
CCAAATATTTCCTCTGCCCCCCCCCAGGGCGGCCGTGGAGGAGGCAGAAGCCGATGTGGCCGAGCTTGAGACCCACCTGGAGAAGGTGGGGGGGGGGGGTCCCAAAAAAATGGGGGGGGGTCCCAAAAAATTGGGGGGCCCCAAAATATGGAGGGGAGGGTCTAAAGATTGGGGGGAGCCTAAAATTTGTGGGGGGGGACATCAAAATATTAGGGGGAGCAGCCAAAATTGGAGGGAGGGGGGTGGAAAATGGAGGGGGGGGAGGGGGTTTTGGGGGGTCCCTGGGGGGTCCCATAAGGATGGGGGGGGCCTATAAGGAGGGGGGGAGGGTTAAGGATGGGGGGGACCCCCAAATAGGGGGGAGCTGGCAAAAATAGTCGTCCCTCCCCTCAAAATAAGGGGGTCTGGGGTGGGGGGAGGGAGGTTTGGGGGTCCCTGGGGGGGGCTTGGGGATGCTCTGGGGGCTCCCTGAGGACTCAGGGGGGTCCCAAAATGGGGGGGGGGGAGCAAAAATATTGGGGGGGGGCAAAAATAGTGCCCCCCCCTCAAAATAAGGGGGTCTGGGATGGGGGGAGGGGGGGTTGGGGGTCTCTGGGGGGGTGCAGGGGGTGCTCTGGGGGCTCCCTGAGGATTGGGGGGGTCCCAAAATGGGGAGGTCCCCAAAAATAGTGGGAGTCCCCAAAAATATTGTGGGGGGGGGCAAAAATAGTCCCCCCCCTCAAAATAATGGGGTCTGGGGTGGGGGGAGGGAGGTTTGGGGGTCCCTGGGGGGGGGCTTGGGGATGCTCCAGGGGCTCTGGGGGCTCCCTGAGGGTCCGGGGGGGTCCCAAAATGGGGGGGGGGGGTCCCAAAATTCAGGTGCTGAAGCTGGGGGGGGCCGTGCTGGAGGCCGGGCGGCAGCTGGCGGGGAGCAGCCGGGCCCTGGCCGCGGGGCTGCGGGAGATGGCGGAGACCCCCCGGGGGGACCCCCTGCTGAGGGTGAGTGGGGGGGGTACGGGGGGGGTCCGGGGGGGGGCTGGGAAAAAATTGGGGGGGGTTCTGGGGGTCCTGGGGGGGGAATGGGGGAAATGGGGGTCCTGGGGGGAATATGGGGGGGGTTGGGGGGGAAATGGGAAGAAATGGAGGGGTCCTGGGGGGGTCTTGAGGGTCCTGGGGGGGAATGGGGGTCCTTGGGGGAGGATGGAAAAAAATGGGGGGGGTCCTGGGGGGGAATGAGGGTTCTGGGGGGGAATATGGGGTGAAATGGGGGGGTTGGGGGCGTCCTGGGGGGATTGGGAAAAAATGGGGGGGTCCTGGGGGGGGAATATGGGGTGAAATGGGGGGGTTGGGGGGGAAATGGGAAGAAATGGGGGGGAATGGGGGGGTTCTGGGGGTCCTGGGGGGAATGGGGGGATTGGGAAAAAATGGGGGGGGGGTCTGGGGGTCCTGGGGGGGTCTTGGGGGTCCTGGGGGGGAATATGGGGTGAAATGGGGGGTCCTGGGGGGGGAATGGTAAAAAATGGGGGGGTTGGGGGGGTCCTGGGGGTCTTGGGGGGGGGTAAATGATCCAAAATGGGGGTCCTGGGGGGGAATGGGGAAAATGGGGGGTCCTGGGGGGGGGGGTGGGTCCCATAAAGGGGGTGAATGGGGGGGTCTGACCCCCCCCCCGCCCCCCCCAGGAGGCGCTGCAGAAGCTCTGCGATTCGCTGGACCAGATGATGGACAGCCACGAGGTGCCCAAGCCCCGCCCACACCCCTCCGCAAGCCCCGCCCCACCCCTCGGGCAAGCCCCGCCCCCTTTTTGTGGGGCCCCCCCCCCCCCCCCTCACAGTGTGTCCCCCCCCCCAGGAGCTGCAGGACAGCACCCAGAGCGCGCTCAGCCGGCACCTGCAGGGGCTGCTGCGGGAGTGAGTGGGGGGGGGCACCGGGGGGGGGCCCAAGGGTGTCACGGAGCACCCATGGGTGCTGGGGGGGGATTGGGGGGGTCCTAGGGGGGTCCTAGGGGGGCTGGGGGGGGACTTGGGGGTGTTTGGGGGGAATGGGGAGTGTTAAGGGGTGCTGGGGGGGGTGTTGGGGGGGCAGGGGGTTCCAAGGGTGTCATGGAGCACCCATGGGTGCTTGTGGGGGAGTCCCAAGAAGGACCTGGAATCCCCATGGGTTCTGGGGGGGGTCCCAAGGGTGTCATGGAGCTCCCATGGGTGCTGGGGGAGGTCTGTGGGTACTGGGGAGTTCCCATGGGTGCTGGGGGGGTGTCCCAAGGGTGTCATAGAGCCCCCATGGGTGCTGGGGGGAGTCCTGTGGGTACTGAGGGGGGGTCCCAAGAGGTTTCCAGAGCCCCCATGGGTACTGGGGGGGGGGGGGGCCTGGAAGGTGCTGGAGCCCCCATGGGTGCTGGGGGGCTCCCAAGGTGCTTGGGAGGGGGTCCCAAGGGTGCCCTGCATCCCCCATGGGTGCTGGGGGGGGTTCCGTGGGTACCGGGGGGGTCTTGTGGGTACCGGGGGGGGGGGTCCCATGGGTACAGATGCAGGCTCCCAAGAGCCCCCCCATCCCCCACATACCCCTGGCTACTCCCCCCACCCATGGGTGCTCCCCCCCACCCCCGGCTACCCCCCACCCCCGGGTGCCCCCCCCACCCCTGGGTTCCCCTCCCCACCCCTGGCTACCCCCTACCCCTGGGTGCCCCCCACCGGCTCCCCCCCACCCCTGGGTGCCCCCCCCACCCATGGGTGCTACCCCCCACCCCCGGGTGCCCCCCCCACCCCTGGGTGCCCCCCACCCCCACCCCTGGGTTCCCCCCCCCCACCGGCTCCCCCCACCCATGGGTGCTCCCCCCCACCCCCGGGTACCCCCCACCCCCGGGTGCCCCCCCCACCCCCGGGTGCCCCCCCCCCCCACCCCTGGGTGCCCCCCCCCACCCATGGGTGCCTCCCCCCCCCACCGGCTCCCCCCCACCCATGGGTGCTCCCCCCCACCCATGTGTGCCCCCCCCCACTCCCTGCTACCCCCCACCCCTGGGTGCCCCCCCCCACCCATGGGTGCCCCCCCCCCGTTGCAGGGCCCCGTTGCAGGGCGTGCCGGGGGCTGCGTGCCGCCCGCCGTGAGCGGTGCCGCGCGGTGGAGGCGCTGGGGGGGGCCCTGCAGCACCACGCCGAGGTCCCGCGGCGCCGGGCCCTGGAGGCGCAGGAGGCGGCCGCGGCCCTGGGGGAGCCCGGGGGGCCGCAAGGGCCAGGGGGATGGACTACGTGCTGCAGGTGGGCGGGGCTAAAAGGGGGAGGGGCTACAGGGGCGGGGCTACAGGGGGAGGGGTTAAAGGGGGAGGGGTGGAGGGGGAGGGGTGAAGAGGGAGGGGTTAAAGGGGGAGGGGTTAAAATGGGGAGGGGTGTAAGGGGGAGGGGTTAAAAGGGGAGGGGTTAGAAGGGGAGGGGTGGAGGGGGAGGGGTGGAGGGGGAGGGGTGAAGGGGAGGGGTTAAAGGGAGGGGTTGGAGGGGGAAGGGGTGTGGCTAGGAGTGGGCGTGGCTAAAAGGGGGAGGGGTTAAAAGGGGGAGGGGTGGAGGGGGAGGGGTTAAAATGGGGAGGGGTGAAGGGGAGGGGTGAAGAGGGAGGGTGAACAGGGAGGGGGTGGGGAGTGAGGGGAAGGGGTGTGGCTTATAAAGGGGCGTGGCTAAAGGGGGGAGGGGTAAAAGGGAGGGGTGAAGGGGAGGGGTTAAAGGGAGGGGTTGGTGGGAGGGGTTAAGGGGAGGTGGGAAGGGGAAGGGGCGTGGCTAGGAGTGGGCGTGGCTAAAAGGGGGAGGGGTTAAGGGTGAGGGGTTGGAGGGGGAAGGGGTGTGGCTTATAAGGGGAGGGGCTAAAGGGGAGGAGTTAAAGGGGGGAGATGTTAAAGGGGTGGGGCTAAAGGGGGAGGGGTTAAGGAGAGGGGTTAAGGGGGAGGGGTTGGGGGGTAGGGGGAAGGGGCGTGGCTTATAAAGGGGCGTGGTTTGAGTGGGCGTGGCTTTGCAGTGGGCATGGCTTATAAGGGGCAGGTTTTAAAAGGGGCGTGGCTCATAGGAGCATGGCTTGTAAGGGCGTGGTTTAAAAGGGGCGTGGTTTATAAGGGGCAGGGCCTGGAGCATTGGGGTGGTGGCATCTCGGGGGGGGGCGGAGCCTGGAGGGGGGCGGGGCTTGAAGGGGCGGGGCCAGGGCGCCCCCAACCTCTGCTTACCCCCCCCCCCCCCCAGCTCAACGTGATCCAGGACAAGAAAAAGACGGAAATCCTCCATTTGTGAGCGGGGGGGGGCGGGGGGGGCTTTGGGGGGGGGGTTGGGGGTCCTGGGGTAATTTGGGGGGGGCTTGGGGGGGTCCTGGGGGGCTTTTGGGGGTCCAATGGGGGCAGCTGGGGGGGGTTGGGGGTCATTGGGGGGGGTCTGGGGGTTGGGGGAGAATGGGGGGGGCAATTGAGGGGCTGGGGGGGGGCAACACTAAAAGTGGGGGGGGGTCTTGGTGGGGGCAGGAGGGATTTGAGAGGATTTGGTGGGTGCTTTGGGAGGTCGGGGTGGTCATAAAGGGTTGGGGGGGGGTTGGGGGGGGTCTGGGGGGGGTCCAAGGGGTCTGGGGGGGCTCTAAGGGGGTCTTTGGGGGGCTTTGAAAGGTCTGGGGGAGTTATAAGGGGTCTGGGGGGGTCATAAAGGTTCTTGGGGGGGCGTGGGAAGGGTCTGGGGGGGCCCTAAGAGGGTTTTTGGGGGGCTTTAAAGGGTCTGGGGGGTCATAAAGGGTCTGGGAGGGCATTGGGGGGGTCTGGGGGGGGGTCCAAGGGCTCTGGGGGGGTTATAAGGGGTCTGGGGGGGTCATAAGGAGTTTTTTGGGGGGTGAGGGCTCCGGGGGGTCTCTGGGGGGGTCTCTGGGGGGGTGTCTGAGCGTTGCCCCCCCCCAGGTGCTGGCCCTGCTGGGCGCCCACGCCACCTTCTTCAGCCAGGGGCAGCGGGGGGCCGCGGCCACGCAGCCGTACCGGGCCCAGCTGGGGGCGCAGGTGGGGCCCCCCCCCTCCCCTCGACCCCCCCTTGAATTTTGGGGTGCTGGGGGGGGGCTCAGCACCCTCCCCCCCCCCCCCTTCCCATCCCCTCCCAGTTGGACCAGTTGGTGCTGGAGGCGGCCCGGCGGCAGCGGGACATGGAGCAGCGCCACGCCCTGCTGATGCAGCAGGTGGGCGGGGCTTCTGGGGAGTGGGCGGGGATTAAGGGGAGTGGGCGTGGCCTAATAGGAGTGGGCGGGGCGAGGGGCGGGGCCTCGGAGCAGGGGGGCGGGGTGAAAAGCTGGGGTGGGGGGTGAGGAAATGAATGGGGTGGTGGGGCTGGGGGCGGGGCCTCAGAGCGAGGGGAGGGGCTTAGGAGAGAAGGGGCGGAGTTTTGGGCGAGGGGAGGGGCTTCAGAGGGAGGGGGCGGGGCTTGAAAGCAGGGAGCGGGGAGGGGCTGAGCAAAGGGGGTGGGGCGCTGGAGCCAGGGGCGGGGCCTAAGGTCGATGGGCGTGGCTTGGGGAGGGGAGAGGCGAGGGGAGGGCGGGGCTTCAGAACGAGGGGGCGGGGCGAAAACCAGGGGGCGGGGCCTGGAGCTGGAGGTTGGGGGGCTCCAGTGCTGGGCACAGGGGGCGGGGCCTGGACACGAGGGGGGCGGGGTCTAGAGGCGGGGGCGTGGCCGATCCAGGGGCGAGGTCTGGGTGAAGGGGGCGGGTCTGGTTGAAGTGGGCGGGGTCAGGGCACGGGGGGCGGGGCCTGGACACAGGTCCCTTATCTGGCCAGGGGTGGGGCTGGAGCTGGGGGCGGGGCTGTAACGGATGGGGGCGGGGTCTAGGAAGGGGGCGGGGCCAGGGGGCGGGGCCAGGCGGCTGATTGGCACCCCCCAGGACCTATCGCAGGAGAACGGTGGGCGTGGCGGAGGCGGGGCCTGACGCCCCCCCCATGGAGGGCTACCTGTACAAGAGGGCCAGCAACGCCTTCCGCACATGGAGCCGGTACCAAAATCCCCCGAATCTGCCCCAAAAATCCCCCTGATATCCCCAATCTCCACCAAAACCCCCAAAACCGCCCCTAAAACACCAGAAACTTCCCCAAAAAATCCTAAAATCTTTCCCCAAAATCCTAAAGCTCCCCAAAGCCATGAAACTGCCCCAAAAAATCTGAAATTCTGCCTCCAAAATCCTAAAATTCCCCCCAAAAAATCATAAAACCTCCCCCAAAAATCCTAAGCCTCCAAAAACCATGAAACCGCCCCCCAAAAACCCGAAAACTGCTGCAAAATCCCCCGAAATCTCCCCCAAATCCCCAAACTTCCCCCCGAAATCCTAAAACCTTCCCAAAATTTTCCCCCAAATCCTAAATTCTCCCCAATCCTCCCCAAAACCTCCCCCCAACCTCCCCCAAAAATCCTAAGCCTCCCAAAAACCATGAAACCGCCCCCCAAAAACCCAAAAACTGCTGCAAAATCCCCCAAGTCTCCCCAAAATCCTAAAACCTTCCCAAATTTTTCCCCCAAATCCTAAATTCTCCCCAATCCTCCCCAAAACCTCCCGCCAAACCTCCCCCAAAAATCCTAAACTCCCCCAAACCCCAAAACCACCCCAAAAACCCTCCAAACCCCCAAATCTCCCCAAATGGGGAGTCCCCCCCTCATTTTGGGGTCTCCCCAATTTTGGGGTCCCCCAATTTTGGGGATTCCCCCCCATTTTTGGGGTCCCCCCCTCAATTTTGGGTGTCCCCCAATTTTTGGGATTCCCTCCCCATTTTGGAGATCCCCTCCTCAATTTGGGGTCCCCCCTCATTTTAGGGTCCCCCAATTTTTGGGATTTCCCCCCCATTTTTGGGGTTTCCCCCCTCATTTTGGGGTCCCCCAATTTTTGGGATTTCCCCCCCATTTTTGGGGTTTCCCCCCTCATTTTAGGGTCCCCCAATTTTTGGGATTTCCCCCCCATTTTTGGGTTTCCCCCCTCATTTTGGGGTCCCCCAATTTTTGGGATTTCCCCCCCATTTTTGGGGTTTCCCCCCTCATTTTGGGGTCCCCCAATTTTTGGGATTTCCCCCCCATTTTTGGGGTTTCCCCCCTCATTTTGGGGTCTCCCCATTTTTGGGATTCCCCCCCATTTTGGGCCCCCCCCTCATTTTAGGGTCCTCCAATTTTGGGGTCCCCTCCTCATTTTGGGGTCCCCCAATTTTTGGGATTCCCCCCCAATTTTGGGGGTTCCCCCCCTCATTTTGGGGTCCCCCAATTTTTGGGATTGCCCCCCAATTTTTGGGGCCCCCCCCTTATTTCGTGTCCCCCCCCCCAGGCGCTGGTTCTCCATCCAGAGCAACCAGCTGGTCTACCTCAAGCGGGCGCAGGTAGGGGGGGCTTTTTTTTGGGGGGGGGGGCTTTTTTTGGGGGGGGGGGCTCAATTTGGGGGGGGCCTTGGGGAGGGGCCTGGTTTGGGGGGGGCCGGTTTTGGGGTGCAGATTTGGGGGGGCTGTTTTTTTGGGGGGTGTTTTTTTGGGGGGGCTGTTTTGGGGGGGCTGGATTTGGGGTGCAGATTTGGGGGGGCTGATTTTGGGGGGGGCTTATGAAGGGGGGAATTTTTTGGGGGGTGTTTTGGGGGGGCTGTTTTTGGGGGGCTGTTTTGGGGTCTAGATTTGGGGGGACTGTTTTGGGGGGAACTTTTTGGGGGGGTCTCTTTTTGGGAGGCTCTTTTGGGGGGGCTTTTTGGGGGGGCTGTTTTTAGGGGAGCTCTTTGGGGATCTAATTTTGGGGTCTTTTTTTGGGGGGGTCTCTTTTTAGGGTTCTTCTTGGGGGATTTCTTTTTGGGGTTTCTTTTGGGGGGGCTCTTTTTGGGGTCCCTTTTTTTGGGGTCTTTTTTTTGGGGGTCTCTTTTTGGGGGCTCTTATTTGGGCTCTTTTTTGGGGGGGGCTCTTTTTAGGGGATCTCTTTTTAGGGTCTCTTTTGGGGCCGTCTCTTTTCGGGGTGGCTCTTTTGGGGGATCTCTTTTTGGGGTATTTTTTGGGAGGGGAGTTTTGGGGACTCCTTTTGGGGGGGGTGTCTGTTTTTGGGGGGGGGGGCTTTTTTTGGGGGGGGGGCTTTTTAAGGGGCAGGCTGGATTTGGGATCTTGTTTTTTTGGGGGATGAAGCTGGCTTTTCGGGGCGCTGTTTTTTTGGGGGTGCTGGGTTTTGGGATGCTGGGTTTTGGGGGGGGGGGGGGTTATGGACCCCAAAATGACCCCCTCCCCCCCCCAGGACCCCCCCACGGTGGTGGTCCCGGACCTGCGGCTCTGCACCGTCAAACCCTGCCCCGACCTCGAGCGCCGCTTCTGCTTCGAGGTCGTGTCCCCCTCCAAGTGAGTGGGGGACCCCAAAATGGGGGGGGGGACACCCCAAAATGTCAGACCCCCCCCCCAATCCCTTCAAAACCCCCTTAACCCCCCAAATCCCCTTCCAAAACCCCGTTAACCCCACAAATCCCCCCAAATCCCCCCTTAACCCCCCCAAATCCCCCCTTAACCCCCCAAACCCCCTTAACCCCCCCAAATCCCCCCAAATTCCCCTTTAAACCCCCCAACCCCTCCCCATATCCCTCCCTAACCCCCCCAAATCCCCTTAACCCCCCCCAAATTCCCCTTTAACCCCCCAACCCCCCCCATATCCCCCCTTAACCCCCCCAAATCCCCCCCAAATCCCCTTAACCCCTCCCAACCCCCCCAAACCCCCCCAACCCCCCCCCAAATCCCCCCCAAATCCCCCCAAATCCCTTAACCCCCCCCATATCCCCCTCAAACCCCCCCAACCCCTCTTTAACCCCCCCCCATACCCCAAATCCCCCCTAACCGTCCCCAAATCGGGGTGCCCCCCCCCAGGTCGTGCGTGCTGCAGGCGGACTCCGCGGGGCAGCAGCGCGCCTGGCTCAGCGCCGTGCAGAGCAGCATCGCCTCCGCCTTCAGCCAGGGACCCCCCCGAGACCCCCCCGGACAGGTGGGCACCCCCAAAACCTCCCCCCCCCACCCCAAAAAAAAAAACACCCCCAAAAAATAACCCCACCCCAAAAAAATCCCAAAATTTTCTCTCTTTTTCTGGGAGGGTAAGCCCAAAAAGGTCTCCTGGGGGGGGGTTGTGGGGGCAAAAATCTTTCCTGGGGGGGCACAAGGGAATCCCAAAATACTGGGGGGGTCCAAAATTTTAGGGGAGGGCTCTGGGATCCCAAATGTTTCCCTGGGGGGGGGGTTATGGGGTCCTTTAGGTGGGTGTAGGAACCCCAAAAGCTTTGGGATAAGCACCAAAAAGGTCCCCGGGGGGGGGGTTATGGGGGCAAAAATCTTTCCTGGGGGGGGCACAGGGGAACCCCAAAATATTGGGGGGGTCCAAACTATTTGGGGGGGGCACTGGGACCCCAAATTTTGGGGTAGGGTGGGTTTGGGAACCCCAAAAGCTTTGGGATAAGCCCCAAAAAGGTACCCGGGGGGGGGTTATGGGGGCAAAAGTCTTTCCTGGGGGGGCACAGGGGAACCTCAAAATATTGGGGGGGGTAAAATATATGGGGGGGGCACTGGGACCCCAAGTTTTGGGATAGAGTGGGTTTGGGAACCCCAAAAGCGTAGGGATAAGCCCCAAAAAGGTCCTTGGGGGGGTTATGGGGGCCAAAATTCTTCCCTGGGGGGGCACAGGGGAACCCCAAATCTTTAGGGGGGGGTTCTGGGACCCCAAATCCTTTCCTGGGGGTTATAGGGACCCCAAATCCTTATGGGGGGGTCCCTAAAAGTGATCTTATGGGGTTTTATAGGGTTTATAGGGGTTATATGGGGCTGCGGGGCTCTATGGGGTTTTTATAGGTCTGTGGGGTTTTATGGGGTCTGTATGGGGCTGTGGGGCTCTTTGGGGTCTATATGGGGCTCTGTGGGGTTTTTATAGGGCTGTGGGGCTCTGTGGGGTCTGTATGGGGCTCTATGGGGTCTGTATGGGGCTGCGGGGCTCTATGGGGTCTGTATGGGGCTCTGTGGGGTCTGTATGGGGCTGCAGGGTTTTATGGGGTCTGTATGGGGCTGTGGGACTCTATGGGGTCTATATGGGGCCTATATGGGGCTGTGGGGCTCTATGGGGTCTATATGGGGCTGCAGTGCTCTAGGGAATCTATATAGGGCTGTGGGGCTCTATGGGGTTTTTATAGGGCTGCGGGGCTCTATGGGGTCTGTATGGGGCTGTGGGGCTCTATGGGATCTATGTGGGGCTCTATGGGGTCTCTATGGGGTCTGTATAGGGCTGTGGGGTTTTATGGGGTCTCTATGGCTTCTTTATGCCTTTATGGGGTCTGTATGGGTTCCTTCCCACTCGGGGGCTCTGGGGCCCCCCCCTGACCCTTTGTGGGGTCCCCCCTCTGTCCCCGCAGCCCCCCGAGAGGCCGGGCTCGGCGTCGGGGCCGCGGGGGGGCGGCGAGGTGCTTGGGGCCGTTTTGGGGTTGGAGGGGAACGGGAACTGCTGCGACTGCCGCCAGCCCCAACCCGCCTGGGCCAGCGTCAACCTGGGCATCACCCTCTGCATCCAGTGCTCCGGCATCCACAGGTACCCCAAAACCGGACCCCCCCACCCCAAAAGGGTCCCCCCCAGCCCCAAAATCCCCCCGATCCCAAAAGGAACCCCCCGAACCTAAAAGAATCTCCCTAAACCCAAAAGAATCCCCCCGATCCCAAAAAGGTTCCCCTGACCCCAAAAGGGGACCCCGACACCAAAAGGGTTCCCTCCCCAGCCCCAAAATCCCCCTGATCCCAACACAGACCCCCCAAACCCAAAAGGATCCCCACGAATCCCCCCGGCACCAAAAGGGTGCCCCCCGGACCCCAAAATCCCCCCAGTCCCAAAAAGAACCCCCAAACCCCAAAAGGAACCTCCCGAACCCAAAAGAATCCCCCCGATCCCAGAAGGGTTCCCCCAACCCCAAAAGGGGCCCCCCGAACCCAAAATAGCCTCCCGAACCTCAAAAGGGTGCCCCCCAGCCCCAAAATCCCCCCGATCCCAAAAGGAACCCCCAGAACCCAAAAGAATCCCCCCAAGTCCCCCCAATCCCAAAAGGATCCCCCTGATCCCAAAAGGGGCCCCCCAACCCCAAAAGGATCCTCCCAAACCCAAAAGAATCCCTCTGAACCCAAAAGGGGCCCCCCCAGCCCCAAAATCCCCCCGAACCCAAAAGGATCCCCCTGGCCCCAAAATGGCACCCCAAATCCCTCCCAAATCCTCCCCTATTTCCCCCCCAATTTGCCTCCTACCCCCCCAAAAAAAATTTCGGGGCCCCCCCAGAATTTTGGGGACCCCCCCGGGGATTTTGGGCCCCCCCCCAAAAAAAGAAGCCCCAAAACCCCCAAATCCTCCCCTATTTCCCCCCCAATTTGCCCCCTACCCCCCAAAAAAAATTTCGGGGACCCCCCCAGAATTTCGGGGACCCCCTCCCATAATTTTGGGCCCCCCTCCGAGATTTTTGGCCCTCCCTTAATGCCCCCCCCAAAAAAAATCCCCCCAAAACCCCCAAATCCTCCCCTATTTCCCCCCCAATTTGCCCCCTACCCCCCAAAAAAATTTCGGGGACTCCCCCAGAATTTTGGGCACCCCCCCCCATAATTTTGGGGCCCCCCCCCGGGGATTTTGGGGCCCCCCCTTAACGCCCCCCCCCCAGGAGCCTGGGGGTGCACTTCTCCAAGGTGCGCTCGCTGACGCTGGACTCGTGGGAACCCGAACTGGTGAAGGTAACTGGGAGCACTGGGAGGGGACTGGGCACCGAGGGGGGGTCCGGGGGGGGGTCTCCACCCCCCCCCCCCTCGCAGTGACACCCATGGGTGCCCCCCCCCCCCCCAAAAAATAAAGCTGATGTGCGAGCTGGGGAACCGGGCGCTCAACCGCATCTACGAGGCGCGCGTGGACGAGATGGGGGTCAAGAGACCCCAGCCCGGCTGCTCCCGGTGAGACCCCCCCCCGGCACCCCCAAATTTGGGGGGGGGGCTCCGAGCACCCCCCCCATACAACCCCCAGAACCCAAGACCCCCCCCGGCACCCCCAAATTTGGGGGGGAGCTCCGAGCACCCCCCCTGTAACCCTCCCAGAACCCAAGACCCCCCCTGGCATCCCTAAATTTGGGGGGGGGGCTCAGATTCTCCCCCATAACCCTCCAAGACCCCCCCCGGCACCCCCAAATTTTGGGGGGGGGGGCTCCAAGCACCCCCCCTGTAACCCTCCCAGAACCCAAGACCCACCCCGGCACCCCTAAATTGGGGGGGGCTCAGATTCCCCCCTATAACCCTCCAAGACCCCCCGGACCCACCCAGGACCCCCCCAAATCCCTCAAAGACCCCCCAAGTCCCCCCCAGACCCCCCAGCCCCCCTGAGACCCCCCCAGAACCCCCCCAAGACCCCCTCAGGACCCCTCCAGCCCCCCGAAGACTCCCCCAAGACCCCCCAAGACCCCCCTGGACCCTCCCAGCCCCCCCAACACCCCACCCACACCCCCCCAGTCCCCCCACAGCCTCCCCAATACCCCCCCAGGACCCCCCCAGGACCCCCCCAGCCCTCCCCCAAGACTCCCCCAAAAACCCCCAGTGCCCCCCAGCCTCCCCAAGACCCCCCCAGGACCCCCCCAGTCCCCTCCCAGCCCCCCCAAGACCCCCCCGGATCCCCCCAGGACCCCCTCAAACCCCTCAAAGACCCCCCCAAGTCCACCCAGGACCCCCCCAGCCCCCTCCCAGCCCCCCCAAGACACCCCCGGACCCCCCCCCAGGACCCCCCCAGCCCCCCCAGGACCCCCCCCAGGACCCCCCCCCAGGACCCCCCCAGGACCCCCCCGTGCCCCCCCAGGGAGCAGCGCGAGGACTGGATCCGCGCCAAGTACGTGGAGAAGAAATTCGTCACCCGCCTGCCGGGGGGGGGCGCCAAGCCACGCCCCCCGCGGACAGGCCCCGCCCCCCGAGGAAGCCCCGCCCACCGCGGCGCCCAGGGTGAGGGGGCGGGGCCTCGCAGAGCAGGGGCGGGGCTTGAGCTGGTTGGGGTTGATGCTGGGGGTGGGGGTTAGGGTAGGGGCGTGGCTTAGGGTGGGGGGCGGAGCTTAGAGTGGGTGGGGCTTGAGGGGGTGGGATTTGTGTGGGCGGGGCTTACTGGGGTGGGAATTACTGGGGGCAGGGCTTAAGGTGGGTGGGGTTTATAATAGGTGGGACTTAGCCAAGGGGCGGGGCTTATGAGGGGGGCGGGGCTTATGGGGGCGGGGCTTGACATGGATGAAGCTTAAGAGGGGTTGGTTTGTGGTGGGTGTGGCTTAGCCAAGGGGTGTGGCTTATCAGGGGAGGAGTTTGTGAAGGGGTGGGGCTTAGAAGGGGGTGGGGCTTAGCCAAGGGGTGGGGTTTGGCTAAAGGGGCGGGGCTTATCCTTAAAGGGGCGGTGCTTGCAGTGGGAGGGGCGGGGTTTATGCTGAAGGGGCGTGGTTTGGGG
The DNA here is from genome assembly GCF_965140915.1 of Aythya marila. Lineage (NCBI taxonomy): Eukaryota > Metazoa > Chordata > Aves > Anseriformes > Anatidae > Aythya > Aythya marila. The sequence continues at coordinate 51,456 of NW_028136997.1, read as the reverse complement.
AGGAGAGGCAGGGCTTCGCAACAAGGGGTGGGGCTTCCAGGGTGGGCGGAGCCTCCTCACCAGGTAGGCGGGGCTCCTGCCCCCCACCTCCCCCTTTCCTCAATGGATCCGGGTGATCTCAGCTGGGGGTGGGCGTGGCTTTGCAACAACCGGGCGTGGCTTGCGGCGGGTGGGCGTGTCCGGGGGCGCTGTGGGCGTGTCCTAACCCTTCCCCCCCCCCTTCCCCAGAGCCCGGCGAGGCCGAGGGCCCCCCCAACCTGCACCCCGGGGCGCTGCTGTACTGGGCGGCCCAGCACCGCCGCCTGCCCACCATGGCCGATGCCCTGGCCCACGGCGCCGACCCCGGCTGGGTCAACACGGCCGAGGAGAACCGCACGCCCCTGCTGCAGGCCGTGGCCGCCGTAAGGGGGGGGTCCCGGGAGCAACACCCCCACCGTGGGTGCTGGGGGCACCCCTAAATTTGTACCCCCCCCCCCCCCCCCTTCCAAATTCCTTTAGAACTCCCTGCTGGCCTGCGAGTTCCTGCTGCAGAACGGAGCCAGCGTCAACCAGAGCGACAGCCGCGGGCGGGGGCCGCTGCACCACGCCACCATGCTGGGCCATACTGGGTGAGTCCCAGTAAGGGACTGGGAGGGGAACTGGGGGGGGGTCTCCAGGGGGGTGCTGCTCGGTGTCCCTATTGAATGAATGGTGGCGGCGCCCACCCCTAATGGGGCTGGCTACGAAGCTAAGCAGGGGCTGCCATGTTCAGCTCTTGGATGGGTGACCCTTTATTCAGCTCTATTTAATGAATGGAGGCGGCGCCCGCCCCTAACACGGTCACTTGGTGAAGCTAAGCAGGGGCTGCCCCGTTTGGTTCGTGGATGGGTGACTACACACAATTCCCTTGCAAGGGGGGGTCCCATTTCTTTTTTTGGGGGGGGTCCTTATCTTATCATCTCCCCCCTCCCCAAATTCCAGCCTGGCCTGCCTCTTCCTGAAGCGGGGGGCTGACATGAACGCGGTGGACGCGGAGGGGAAGGACGCCCTCACCATCGCCATCGAGCTGGCCAACGCCGACATCGTCACCCTGTGAGTGCACCCTTGGGTGTCGGGGGGGGGGGAGGGGGAGCACCCTTGGGTGCGGGGAACCCCCCCCCATCACCCCCCACCCCTAATTTCTCCCCCTCAGGCTGCGGCTGGCCAAGATGCGGGAGCTGGATGCTGCCCAGGGGCAGACTGGTGGGTGTTTTTTTTTGGGGGGGGGGCTCTGGGTTTTGGGGTGAACCTGGGGATGGGGGCTCCTGGCAGAGGAGTGGGTTTGGGGGGGGGGCTGGGAAATAAAAAATGGGGGGGGGGGTCCTGAAATTTGGGGGTATCCTCGAGTTCAGAGGGGGGGAGAGCCTCAACTGGGAGGGGGCGCAGCGGGGTTTCTTTGGGGGGGGGGTCCCGAGTTTGGGCTGATCCTTTATGGGCCGTGGGGGGGGTTCCAAGGGGGGGTCCCCTGTTTTGGGGTCCCCCCACCCACGCCCACCCCCCCCGGCAGGCGACGACACCTACCTCGACATCTTCCGCGACATCTCCCTCATGGCCTCCGACCACCCCGAGAAGCTCGCCCGCCCCCACAACAAGTTCACCACCCTCTAGCTCCGCCCCCTTTTGGCCCCGCCCCCCTCTAGGAAGGCCCTGCCTCCCTGGGCAAGGCCCCGCCCCCTCGCAGGCAGCTACCAATAGAATAAAGCCATGCCTCGGCCTCCCCCCCGCCACGATCCTCGAACATCTCCTGATGCGGTACCTAGAACCGGGCTGGTTGGGTTACCTAGAACCGCCCCCAAAATGGGCCCTAATTGGGGCGCCTAGAACGTCCCCCCCCCCAAAACGGGCACAAAATGAGTCCTCTAGAACCCCCCCCCAAAAAAAAAATCGTCTCCCCATGATGAGCTGTGGGTGGGCTACCTAGAACCAACCCCCCCCCCAGGATGGTCCATCTCTAACAGGCCCCGGTTGCGTTACCTAGAACCAAGCACCCAACGTGAGCTAAAATGGGCCCTGGCGGGGTCACCAAGAACTGACCTTCGCAGCTCCCTACCCAAAATGGCTCCCGGCGGGGTGGCCCCCTCCCCAAATCCGTTATCTAGACTGGATCCTGCTTGGGTTACCTGGAACTGGGACCCCCCCCCCCCCCCCAAATTCCTCACATAAACCAGCTGGGGGTTGGGGAACCTAGAACCCAAACCCATCACCTAAAACGGATTCTGTCCGGGTCACCCCACACCAACCCCAATGTGTTACCTAGAACCCCCCCCTTGTGTTATCATGGGGTACCCCCCACCCCATCCTCAATTTACCCCCCCCCAAGGGTGACACCCACCCTCTGCCCCCACCCCTGGGTGCCAAAGGAGGGACGGAACCCAGGCCGAGCTTTGTGGGGAGCAGCGGGTTTAACGTGGCTGGTTCTAGAGCGTCGAGGGGGAAACCGTGGGGGCCTCGCCAGGGGCCAAGCCGTGCCCCCCCCCTTTGCCACCGTCACCCCGGGAAGTGCGGAAGAAGCCGGGGAGGGTGAGGATGAGGAGGCTCCCTGCCAGGAGGAAGGCGCCAGCAGCCAGGAAGGAGGCTGTGAAGTCCCCGGTCAGGTCCCGCAGCCAACCTGAAAGACATTGGGGCACCTAGAACCCCAGAACCCGCCTAGAACCAGCCCAGAGAACAACTGGGGGGAGGTGGGAAAGGGTTGGAGGACCAGGAACACGTGGGATGGGGCATCTGCAACCCAGAACCCACCTAGAACCAGCCCAGAGACCAGCTAGGGGGACGTCTGAAGGGTTGGAGGACCAGGAACGTGTGGGATGGGGCACCTGGAACCCCAGAACCCCCCTAGAACCACCCCCAGACACTGCCAGGGGAACCCAGTGGTTGGGGGACCAGGAACACCTGGGTTGGGGCACCTAGAACCCGCCCAGTGTCTGCCGGGGGTGGGTTCTGAGGGGTACCCCAGGCCTGTTGGGGCACCAAGAACGTCCAGCATGGCCAAGGTTGCCCAAACCTCGAGGTCTTGGGCCCATTTTTGGTCTAAAATGGTGAGAAAACGGGCCTGGGAGCCCCCCCCAGCTGCCCAACGCGGCCAATCCTAGGGCTCCTAACCCCACCACGTGTCATCGCCCACCCAATCAGCCACGAGGATGGAAACGTGCCCCATAACTGGTTCTAGGTCCCCCAAGCCCGTATTGTGTCGGTGGTGCAGTTTCGTGATCTAGAACGATGGGGAATGCGGTCAGAAGCCCCTCCCAGGTGTGCTGCGTGGTGGGTTCTAGGTCACCCAGCCCACCATGACCAATTGCTGACCCCATGAGCCATGGGGACGGGGAACGGGCCCCCTAAACGCACTCCAGATGCCCCCGATGATGGGTTCTAGGTCACCCAACCCCACAACACGCCGGTGGCGTCATTTTCTGCCCCCAAATGACGAAAATCAGGCCAACAACCACTCCTGGCTTCCCCCCAGGACCGGTTCTAGGTCCCCCAACCCCTCCCAGCACCCCCGGCCCCATACCGAGCCCCCTTCCTACCGGCGAAGGGAGCCCCCAGCAGCGACCCGAAGCTCTCCAACATCTGCATGAGGCCGATGGCGTGGAGCAACCGCCCGGCGCCCACCACCTCGGCCACGCCGGTGAACTGCAGGGGCACCACGGCGCCGGCGCAGAACCCGTAGGCCAATGCCAAGGCCAAGAGACCCCCGAAGGACGTCCCCAAGGGCAGCAGCAGCAGCGCCAGCCCCGTCAGCGCCGACCAACCGAAGAGGTGACGGAGCAAAGGGGCGGCGGGGCGGGCGGCCAGCCAACCGGCCACCACCCGCCCGCCGCCGTCGGCCGCCGCCGTCGCCGCCATCACCAGCCCGGCCCGGCGCTCGTCGCACCCCACCTCGCGGGCGCGGGCCGGCCCGTGGACGTAGGGCACGTAGTAGCCGGCGTCCACCAGCACGAAGGCCAAGGCGTAGCGGAGGAAGGGGCCGTGCCGCAGCAGCCCCCACGACCCCCCTTGAACCCGCGCCGGCGCCGGCGACTCGTTGGGGGCGTCCAAAGGCCGCAGCAAGGCGCCGGCCACCAGGAGGTTGAAGGAGACGGCGGCCATGAGCAGCAGGGCCCCCCGCCAGCCGTAGGTGTCCAGCAGAAGAGGGACCAGAGGTCCCAGGGCCAACCCCGAGACGCTGGCCCCCGACATGGCCAAGCCGGTGGCCAGCGCGCGCCGCGCCGGGAAGTAGCGGCCCACGGTGCCCAGCGAAGGGGTGAAGACCAGCGCCCAGCCCAGGCCTGCGGGGAAAGGTTGGGGGGGGCGGGTTCTGGGCGGGGCTGGCCAATGGGGGGGGGTGGGAGGGGTTTACGGTGGGATAAGGGCAGCCAATGGGAGCGGTGGTTCTAGGTCACGCAACGGGATGCGGTGGTTTGAGGCGTTTAGTTGGGGGTGGGTGGGTTCTAGGTCACCCAATGCATGGGGGTGGTTTGAGTCATTCGGTTGTCGGGGGGAGGGAGGGGTTCTAGGTCACCCAATGGGCTGGGGTGGACTAGGTTGCCCAATGGTTTGGGATGTTCTAGGTGTCCCAATGGCCTGGGGCCATCTGAGGTCCCCCCACTGATGATGGGGGTCACACAATAGGCTGGGGTGGTCCAGGTCAAGGATGTTCTAGGTTACCCATGTCCCCTTTGAGCCATCTTTCACCCAAGGAACTGTAAAGTTCTAGGTCGCCCCACCCCATTCCTCCTTCACCCAAGGAACCCCGCATTCTAGGTCACCCAACCCTTCCCTCACCCAAGGGAACGTCCACGTTCTAGGTCACCCAACCCCTCTAGATCATCCAACCCCTCCCCTCCCTCACCCAAGGGAACCCCCACGTTCTAGGTCACCCAAACCCTCCAGGTCACCCAACCCCTTCCCTCCTTCACCCAAGGGAACCCCCACGCTCTAGGTCACCCAATCTTTTCTCTCCCTCACCCAAGGAACCCCCACGTTCTAGGCCACCCAACCCCTCCACATCACCCAATCCCATCAGTCCTTCACCCAAGGGACCCCCCACGTTCTAGGTCACCCAACCCCTCTCCCGCCCCCTCCCTCACCCCGCCGCCCACCCCCCCGGCCCCGTACCCGCCAGCAGCCCCACGCTGAGGTAGAGGTGGGCCAGGTGGGTGGCGAAGGCCCCCAGCAGGAACCCCAGGCCCGTGAGGAAGCCCCCGGCCATGACCACGGGGCGGGCGCCGAAGCGGGTGCTCAGGGAGCTGGCCAGGGGGCCTGCAACGGGGAGCGGGACCCCAGGGGGGGGTTTACTGGGAGGACTGGGAGCCAGGGATGAGGGGGTGGGGTCCCAGTGCCTCCCAGGGACCTTTACTGGTGGGATTGGGACCCCAGGGTGAAGGGTAGGGTGGTCCCGGTGCTCCCAGTGCGTCCCATTTGCCCCAGGATGTCCTAATGGTGGGATTGGGAACACCAGGGAGAGAGGGGAGGGGGTCCCAGTGCTCCCATTCCCTCCCAGCAGCCCCCAAGCCCCCTTACTGGTGGCACTGGGACTTCAGGGACATGAGTGAGGGGCCCCCAGCTCTCCCAGTATCCTCCCAGTATCCCCTAAAACCCTTTACTGGTGGCTCTGGGTCCCCAGTGAGACAGATGATGAGCCCCCCAACCCTCCCAGTATCCTCCCAGTATCCTCCCAGTATTCTCCCAACCCCTTTATTGGTAGCACTGGGACCCCAGGAACACGGGTGAAGGGCCCCCAGCTCTCCCAGTATCCTCCCAGTATCCCCTAAAGCCCTTTACTGGTGGCTCTGGGTCCCTGGGGACACAGGTGAGACCCCCCCCAACCCTCCCAGTAACCTCCCAGTATCCTCCCAACCCCCCTACTGGTAGCACTGGGACCCCAGGAACATGGCTGAGAGGCCCCCCAGCCCTCCCAGTTACCCCCAGTACCCCCACTCACCGCCCAGTTGCAGCGCGGCGATGGCGGCGGAGCCCACCCAGGCGACGGCCCCTGCCCCCCCCCCGAAGGACCCCCCCAGCGCCTCCAGGCACAGCCCCAGCGCCCGCAGCCCCCCGAAAACCAGCCCCGACTGCAGGAAGGCGCCCCCCACCACCGCCCACCCCCAGGGGACCGGCGGGGACCCCCCCGCCATCGCCCAGCGGGGGTGGGGGGGCACTGGGGACAAGGGGGGGGGAGACAGGGGACAAGGGGGGGGGGCGAGTTTTTTGGGGGGCTGGGTGATGGGGGGGGACAGGGGGGAGAGTTAGAGGGGACGGGGGGGGCACAGGTTAATGGGGGACCCTGGTGATGGGGGGGGGGGACAGGGGACAAGGGGGGGGCAAGGGGGGGTCAGAGGGGATAAGGGGGGGGTCAGAGGTTAGGGGGGGGCACAAGGGACAAGGGGGGAGAGCAAATTTTGGGGAGGGGCAGGTGATATGGGGGGATATGGGGGACAAGGGGGGGGGGAAGGGGGGGGTCACAGGTTAGTGGGGGACCCAGGTAATGGGGGGGGGGGACACAGGGGACAAGGGGGGGTGCAAAGGGGACAAGGGGGGGGCCCAGTCGTCCCGGGGGGGGCACTCGGGTGTCCAGGGCAGAGCAGGCGGCTGCAAAAAGGGACCAGGAGAAATTGGGGGGGGGGCACAAGTGGGGAGGGGGGCAGGTAACAGGGGCTGGGGAGTCCCAGGTGTTTGGGGGGGGTCCAAGGTGTGTTTTTTTGTTTTTTTTGGGGGGGGGGCAGGTGTTTTGGGGGAGGGTCTCAGGTGTTTGGGGGTCCCAAATTGGGGGGGGGTCTCAGGTAACGCGGGGGGGGGGCCCTGGGAGGGGGGGTCCCAGGTGTGGGGGCTCCCAGGTAATGGGGGGGGGTCCCATGTAACTGGGGGGGGGTCCCAGGTAATGGGGACCCCAGCTTTTTTTTTGGGGGGGGGTCCCAGATGATGAGGGGGGGACACACAACACCAGGTGATTTTTTTTGGGGGGGGGCACGGGGGGGGGTCTCAGCTGTCCCCAGCCGCTCCCTACCTGGCTCAGCCTCGGGACAGCCACGGGGGGGGGCAAAGTCCAGCCATGGGGGGGGGGGGTCCCAGAGCCTCTCCGTGAGCCTCTGTTAATGATCGACCCCCCCCTCGCCCCCCCCCCCCCATCATGGGGATCCCCCCCCCCTCCCTGGGCAAAGGTCACAAAGGGGGAGGGGACAGCGGGAGGCTGCGACTCTGGGGGGGGGGGCAAAGGGAGGGGGGGGGCGTCATGTGGGTCCTATTGGGGGGGGGGCACGAGGGTCCCATGGTTGGGGTCATATCTGGGGGTCCTGGGGGGGAAGGGTGTCATGGGGGGGCACCCAGACACTTGCGGGCACCTGGAACCCCTTGAGGGGGGGTCTTATTGTGGGGGGGGGGGGAATTAGGGGGGGTATAATGCCTCATTTTGGGTTTAAACCCCCCAATTTTGGGGGCCTAATGCCTCATTTTCAGGCTAACCCCCCCAGTTTTGGAGGCCTAATGCCTCATTTGGGGGGCTAAACCGACAATTTTGGGGCCTAATGCTTCATTTTGGGGACTACACCCCCCAGTTTTGGAGGCCTAATGCCTCATTTTGGAGACTAAAACCCCCAATTTTGGGGGCCTAATACTTCATTTTGGGTGTTCAGCCCTGTATTTTTAGGCCCCGGAGGCTCCATTTTGGATCTTACAATTTTTAGGCTAAAACCTCTCATTTTAGGCTTCAAATCCTCATTCCTGTGTCTGAAAGCTGCATTGAGTCCAGAGCCTCCCTTTTAAGCTGCAAACTCAATTTTTCGTGTCCAGATCCTCAAATTTAGGGCCCAAAACATTATTTTGGGGGTTGAAACCTGCATTCTTAGGCCCAAACACCCATTTTGGGGCCTAAAGACTCACTTTTAGCATTCAAAGCCCCATTTTCAGGCCCCAAACCTTCACTGTCAATGATGAAGGCCTTGTTTTACAGCTCCCAGCTTCATATTTAGGAGCCAGTGCCTAATTTTTGGCTACAAAACCCCATTTTGATGTGCTAAAAGCTGCATTTCCAGTGTCAAAGGCCTCACTTTCAGGGTCCAAACCCTCTCTTTAGAGGCCAAAGCCTCCTTTTAAGAATGAAGCCTTCAATATGGGCCCCAAACCCTTATTTTAGGGCCCAACCCCTCAATTTTATAGGACCCAAAGCTTCGTTTTTAGGGTACAAAGCCTCATTACAGAGCCCACAGCCTCATTTTTAGGATCTAAAGCTTTATTTTCATAGCCCACAGCCTCCTTTTGAGAACCTAAAACTTCATTTCATGCCCCAAAGCCTCAGTTTTGGGGTGCAAACCATCGCTTCCATGCCCCAAACCTCAGTCTGGGGTTCTAAATGCGATAGGCACGGCCATAAAATGTCTTCTGTTTTGGGAGCTTTTTGTCCCTTATGACCCATGTCAATGTGGTGACCGTGTCGGTGGTCATGTTGGTGGTCACGTTGGTGATCGTGGTGGTCACAGAATACCCCAAGTTGGAAGGGACCCACAAGGATCATCAAGTCCAACTCCTGGCTCCACACAGGTCTACCCAAAAATTCAGATCCTGTGACTGAGAGCACAATCCAAATGCTTCTTAAACTCCGACAGGCTTGGTGCCGAAGGGCTCGGTCATGTTGGTAGTCATGTTGGCGGTCATGTTGATGGCGGCCATGTTGGTGGCGGTCATGTTGGTGATGGTCTTGCTGGTGGTCATATTGGTGGTCATATTGGTGTCGGTCAAGTTAGCGGTGGTCATGGTGATGGTGGTCATGGTGACAGTGGCTATATTGGCAGTCATGACGTAGGTGATGACGTCATAACAATGTCACAATGGAGCAGTGCCCGTGTCATTGCCCGGCAGGGTATAAAAGGGGGGGGAGCGGCGCCAGGCCCTTCACTCTGGAGAAGTATCCGGAGAGCGAGCGCAATGATCAAGAAACGCGTGACTTTTGCCGATGAGGTGCTAACCAACGTGAGGCGGAGCCCGGTCCGCTTTTGGGATGGGCTGAAGGTCTCGCACCTCATGCCCAACATCACCTTCAAGGGTAAGGGCACCCCCGGCACCGCGGGATTGCAGCTCAGCCATGTCTGCGGGGGGAACCAGCCTCTGCGGGGGTCTCTTTTTGGGGTTGGGGATGTGATGGCTCTTTTCGTAACGCAGGGTCTTGGGGTGGTGGAAGGGTGGTAGCCACGAGAGGCAGTGCGTGACCTGATTTTTTTTTGCCTTCCAGAGAAAAGAGGCGTCTGGGATGCTGTGTCATCCTACATCCAAGAACACCTCCAGCTGGGCCAGGTGGGTTGGCACCCCCCGTCCCCCTTATTCCCCTCCTTAAAAGCAGGAAACTCACCCCAAAAGGCCCCACCGAGGGACCCACAGGTATCGCACAAGCACGGTGTTGCTTGTGGTAGGCGGTGCGGTATCTGATCCTTAACCTTTTTTCTTTCTGTTCTCTGCCACTTGCAGGGCGTCCGAATTCCTGCCCTTGGCTCCTTCGACGTTGTCCCCAGATTGGTCAAGGACGGGAATAAGACTGTGACTTTCCTGATGCCCACGTTCCGCCTGGCCAGGAACCTCGTCATCACCCACAGCCTCACAGCCAACAAGGAGTACCTGCCAGGTAAGAGGGTGCAGGAATCCCTTGCTGCATGGATCTCAGGTGCTTCTCAGAAGCAAAGCATCGCCTGCACGGAGCAGGTCCCAAACCGAAGCCTTTCTGGGTGACGACTGCCATGAGCAGCACTGGGGAACACACGGGGAAGGGCCGCTGGTGACCGACTCCATCCCTCTCATGTCGTTTTCCAGGCCATAAGGAGCTGGAGCCCCTCAAACTCCCTGAGGTGGCCGCCAACGTCTACATGTCCTCGCAGAGAGTGGACAGCTGCATCCAGGGCACCATGTCCCTCATCTCTCGCTGCTTGGGGAAGGGGGAGAACATCGCCCTCATCCTGAAGGACATGGGGGTGCTCATCATTGAAAGCACAAGAGTGCAAATGAAATTCTATTATGAATTCCTGGAGAAGCTGTCCGGGAAGGAGAACCTTCAGAAGGCTCTTTTCAAGGTGAGGGTTTTGTTTTCCCCACGGCCTGGGCAGCCTCAAAAGGGGGCAGCAGCAATGCTTGCCCTTGGCCCACCAAGACCTCTTGGCTTGGAGCTCTTGGCCAACCTCTTGGGGTGGCCAACCAACCCAAGCCCTGGGCTTCTCCATGACCGAGTGGAGGCCAGGCGGAGGACATTTGCCATCTCCATTCTCCTCCATTGCAGATCCCCCAGCTGATGAACATGGTGGTGTCGCGGGTGACACCCTTGGCCTCCCTGACCTCCTCTAAACATGTCATCATCTTCCCTTTGTGAGTATATTTGTGGCTGTGGTCACTGCTTGGGTTCAGTAGCGTGTTGTCCTCGCACCCATGGGTGCCCAGCCGGTGGGGTGGATCTGATGGGGGCAGACGGAGGAATTGAGGCAGCGCCTGCCTCCCATCGAGGCCTGGGCTTCTTTGCTGGATGAGCCCATTGCCCAGGATGGACCTTGGGGATGGGGCTTTTATGGCAACGTGAAAACGGGTGATTGCGGAGTGCCCTGGGTCACGCCGATGTCTTCTTTTGCCAGGTTTGAAATGGAGAGCATGCCCAAAAAAACACCCCAGGACCGCGCCAAGGACAAAAAGAAAGAAGGGGCTTTTCCTCTTCTCGGCCAAGCTGGGAGAAGAAAAGCAGCTGCTGGTTCCTCTCGAAAGGACAGGGAACCAACTCCTGGTGAGAAAACCCATCACCTTCCACCACAGCCTCTTGTCTCTGGGCCTCCAAAATGGAGCCCCGGCGTGTGACGTGCCTGAGGTGCCCGGCCCTGGGTGCTGCAGGAGGTCAGGGATCCGAAACACCCCTAAAATTGGCTGTACCCAGCTCCTCTCTGCCAGAACTTGGCCCCCAAAAAACCATGTCGTGGCCAAAAAATGAGCCGGGTGAGGGCTGGTGCCAAGGAGGGCTGAAGCCCCTGGAGATGGAGGCTGTGAGGGGAGCACAGCGGCCTCGGGGAGCAGCCTCAGCACCCGGCGTGTCCCCGGGGACGGCAGCATCACAGAAATGTTCTTGTAACACCTCTCCTTCCCGATTCTAGGCAAAGGTCTCGGGCTTCCCTCCCTTGTCCCCACGGAGGCAGCAGAACAAGCAGCCCTCGAGGGGGAAATGGAGAAGCAGAGGAAGGCTCCCTTGAGGTGAGGCTGGAGGCTCCGGATGGGTGGGATGAGGCTGCCAGGAGCCCCCCCAACTTTCAGGGCTGCAGCATCCAGTGCTGCATGGGGGGGTGCAGGATGCAACCCCAAAACCATCGTGGATTCTTTGTTCTTCCATCAGGCTGCCAGCGATCCCGGAGAAGCCGTCTCGCAAGGACGGAAAATCGGCGCCCAAAGGCAAGACGGGACAGGCAAAGACAGCCGGAGCCTCGAGGCAGAAACAAGGAAGAGGAGTGGGGATGTTTCCTCCCTGTGAGGAAGAAAACCTGGCAACCAAAAAGATCCCCCGGCCTCCAGGACCCACAGAGCTGTCATTTCCCGTGATAAGCGTGTTATCACCGGCGAGCTCCGAGGCCAGCCTCCCGGAGGAACCCACCTACAACGTCTACAGGCTGCAGCCACCGGGAGACGAGGCAGCCGAAAGGTTAAAGAACAGGCCTGAGACCTTCTGGACAATGCTAAAGGAACCTCAGAAAAACATCTTATCAATGAACAGCACCGAGAGCACCCGCCCGGTGTCACCCACGCCCAGAAGACCCATGTCGGCCCAACCCAAACCACCGAAAACTGGGCCGGGGCTCTCCATTTTGTGGCCCCAGCCACCCTGAAACCCAGGCTTTGATCGCCCGACCTAGCAAGGAGGCCATCAGAGTTGGCAAAAAAGAGGTGCGTGATCCACATCGACGTCATTTTGGGGGGCTCAAGCCTTGTAGGGAAGCAGAGTTATGGGGACAGCAGGGTCTCTCCAAAGGGATCTCAGTTTTGAGCCATGGGTTGGCTCAATCCAACCCAAAACCTTTGTCTCCTTCATCACTAGACTCAAGTCCTTAAATTTCTATCTTCTGTTGACCCAAAGAAAACAGCAGGGCACATTTTTCAGGGTTTGGAAGGCCTAACAAAGCTCTTGGCCACAGAGGAGAGGGTTTTTCTGCAGCTGGGTGCTGCTTTCAATGCATTTTGGGAAGAGAAAGACTTTTTTTGGGTGGGACCGGCGGAGTTTAGGAGCAAAATCTGCTGCTGGCTAGAGTATGAGGTAAATAGGAGGGAAAAAATGAGGGAAATGGCTGTCCTGGCCTCATTGTCAGGACTTGAAGCCATCCCCACGGTGTGCATGAGCGTAAAGAAGTCAAAAAAAAAAAAAAACAAAAAAACAAAACAAAACAAAAAAACATTAACATTGTCTCTGTTTCTTTGCAGATATCCATCTTTCTTCCTGACGCAATGGCCTCAGGAAGGAGGTGGAGGAAAACACGATGAAATCACAAAAGGCTGTTGATTTTTTTTTATGAGGCTCGTTCGTTAGGAGGGGGGTGAAGGTTGCTTTCCAGACAGGTTCAAAGTCTCCAAAACCACTGCAGCATCCCACAAAAAGCAGGACCCAAGGCGGCAGTGGGGGCCAAGACACCCACATCCCTACACCACCACCCCAAGGCTCCATCCTCTGGCCACCATGGGGCAGTTCGGCCTCATTTATGTTGAGAAATGGGCACATATGTGGACAAATGGCCAACAAACCCTTTCCCAAGGCCATCAGCCCTTCTGGGGACCCACCGCGGCCCGGGATGTTGAGCTTTGGCCAACAAGATGGGTGGGCTGCAATGGAGGGCCTCCGCTGCAGCCTACATCCCATCATGTTGGGAGCAATTGGGAACCCACGGTTTTTTAGAGCCATTCCTTGACACGAGAGGGACCCCTTTGGGTGCCAGGCGACCCCTTTGGTCAACCATGGGGCAGTTTCAGCCCAGGTCCACATTTTTGGCCCTGCAGGTTGAGCCCAACCACAGCTTGAGCTGGCTCCTTTAGTTAGACCTTGGCCTGGAGATGGACTCCTCGGCCCAACCTTGGGCCTGTTTTGGCACTTTTTGGGCTTTCCGTGGGGACCACGGGGTTGTGTCTGCCCCTGGACGATCCCATAATTGAACCCGATCCCAACCCCTGCTGAAAATTGGCCCTTGTAAATTTGGAGTCACCTCTTCCTGCCAACCCCCAGCTTGGCCAAATTCCAGAGCTCAGAACAAGTCCAACATAAAGATGTAAACCCAGCTGATTATAACTAACATATTTTAATAGTGCAAATTATTTTAAGGAGGAGAAGGGAAAAATTTGAGAACATGAGGAGGTTTGGCTCAGCTTCACCGCCGGGGATGGCTGCAGGCTTTTAGCTCCATTGCAAAGTGTAGTCTTTGCCTAATTCAAGTTCAAGCTGGGTGGTTAAAAGGACCTTTAAAAAGCAAAAGAAATTAAAAACAAAATCAGTGAGCTAATCGCATCTGAAGACATCTTGTATTTTTGCTGCTCATATAGCTCGCATTACTGAAAATTTGCCTAAATACCATCAATTTCTTCATTCGAACTTATGAGGTTCTTATCCCCTCCCCTTCTATTGATAAGACATGAGTGGTTTTTTGTTGTTGTTGTTTTCTTTTACATAAAAATTTGGAGTATTGCGATCGTGTTTATGAATTTATTTCTCCATCCCAAGTAGAAATGGCAAATGAGAAAGTTCGCTTTTCTCAATTAATCTTTTTTGGTTATATAAGCTGTTTATATATTATATATACTATAATATTATTTGTTCACATTATATTAATTATGCTGTAACATGAACAATCATGTTATGATTTGTTCGTGTTATATTAATTATCATACGATTAATTATAACGTTAATATTATTATTCAACATCATATAAATAATGTTATGTAAAATACATAACAAAGCAACCTGATATTTTTCTTTTATATCCTTTTTTGACATAATAATTCTGTATATTTAACAACTTGTGACGTAATCGTTTTGCTTTCCACCATCAGGCAGAAAGGAATGAGACCCGACATACGCCGCGTGCCCTAAATTCAATTCACCATTAACCCTAACTGGTCTTTTTACCTGCGTCGTGTCATTGTAGGACAGTGAGTGTGCGGATGGGATTTCTATGCCATTCTCCAAAACCGCCAGCCGCGTCACGGTCGTCTTCAGCCCCAAAGTTTTCACAGTGGTAAATTCCAAATTATTCGGGTCGGAGTAGCCCTGGTGCAAAACCTTTATCTCTAAGGTGTTCTGAATGGGAGAAGGAGAAGGAAATCAGCGATTTTTTTTTTTCTCAAATTTAAAGGATCTTTTCATAGTCATAATGACACAGCAATAGGATAAAATAGCTGTGCTATTTTAAGTTTCTTTTTAGTACAAATTGGTGATAATTGCATCATAGCAGCACCAGGACACAAACTGCTTCTCAGCTCCTTCGGGTATAGCAGGAGAATTTGTGGATGTATATATATGTGTGTAAAATATATAAGTAAATATATATCATAGTAGTCATTATATTAGTATTATAGTATTAGTATTATAATAGTAATATATATGCGTGTATATATATATACTGTATATATGTAATATACATATATACATACATATACACACATATCTATATCTATATGTATGTATATATATACATATAGATATTATATATATATATAATCTGGGGGAATAACCCCCCAAAGCAAAATAAATTGCTTCTATTTATAGTGGTGCAGGCTGTAAGGATTTAGAGGCTATAGAAGGTATACAAATCTATACACCTTTATCATAAATAAATATATTATATGGACAGAAATGAATATATAAAGTTTAAAAATAATTATATATATGAATATAAATATGTATGGGGAATAGTCCCCCAAAGTAAATGAAGTTGCTCTGATTTATACTGGTGCAAGTGCAAAATGACTTTATCCTTCCAGGTCATGCTATCACAGCCTTGCAAGCCCAAGCAAATTTTCCTTAAAAATCAACAATTAGAGCTCTACAGCAGTTGTCACTACACTAAATAAGAGCCAGCACAAAGATATCAAAACATTAAAAATCCCAAATTTAACCTTCATTAAACATAGCAGCAAGTAGGCTGGGCGCTGCAGCCCAGGGAGTTTCTGTTACAAACCTGACGAGCAGTAAATGAGGTCAGCAGATAGACACCATCCTCATACGCATCTGTTAAAAGACCAAAATAAAGTGAAATATGGACAATTTATATTTTAAACTTAATAGAAAATTTGTGCTGTACATAGCTACATGCTATATATGTGCGTATGCATCGTGCAGCCTGCTACGTGCTGGTACGCTAAAACCCACAATTTTGTGCATTAATTGGGATAATCTCAGCTGTTGACTTCTAAACTAATACATGGCAGGCTTCTAAAAATCTCTTGTCTTCTGAATTTATTAATATTGAGGAGTTTAGTTAAAGCTTTCCACTTCATCTGCGGTGTGATTCCCGCTTCATCTTCCTATAAATTGGAGAAGAAATCCCTATTCTGTGTGTTCCCTCAGGTCCGAGGCACAATTTAATTTCTGAAAAATGCAAATTCTCTAAATAATAACATTATGCTTTTAATTTAGCATTGTTTCACTCATTTTGCCATTTTCCTTGGTTTATGTGTAATCATTTTAATCTTTTTCCTGACATTTTTTCTGCTCCATCCCTCTAAACACACCCTTGTGTGATCGTTGCACAGTATCCCCAAAATGAAAATTCAGTGCTCGTGTTTACAATCCACAGAGCTAAAAAAAAGACAACATTTGTGCCTTGTGGGCACTGAATTTGGGGGATTTTTTGTGTAAATGACCGTTTTTGTACTTACCAATGCGCACCCCGTCGTCCCAATAAAGTTGACCTTCTGCAAGCTGACTGTCATTCAAAGCAACAATAAGTGACAACGAGTTTTTTCGGCTATGAAAAAAAAAAAAGACATTTTTCTTAGATAATCCCATTTTATATTTATATTTTATTTTATATCTCATAAGAGGTATTAAGTTAAAAATTACGTTATAGATGTTGCACACAATTTAGCTGCCACCAGCCTTCCCCTCTCTGTAACATTGTATTTAGGAAACCCAAAAAAATAATAAAATTGCCCCAAAATTGACATCCTGAGCAATGCTGGAATTGAATCAAGATGGGGATGCTTCCAAGAACGCCTCTCATCGCACAGGAAAATTTTGCTTTTCCCACTTAAAAATGTGACAGGAAAAAAAAAAAAAAAAAAAAAAAAAAAAAGCTGCCACGATTGAATTATTTATTTGCCACGCTACTAAATATTTCCCTTAAAAAGCCAAAATTGGAGTGTTTGATGGTGACCGCTCGTGTCGTACCTGTAAGCGGTGGTGTTAGCGGGGCTCTGCTGGACGAGGATGTGCCCGCCACGGATGTGGAGGTTGATGTGATCAAGAGGAGCGGATAAATTTCTGAATTCTCCCGTAGAGCTAAAAAACTCATTCTAATGGTGGAGAAAAACAGAAAACAGAAAAGAAAACACACCAAAAAACAAAGAAACAACCCCCCCCCCCAAAAAAATAAACACCAAAATCTTGGTAAAACCCCAACAAAACCTCAAGAAAACCCAAAATAACAAAAACAAACCAAAACAAAAAAACACCAGAAAAGATGCCGCCCCTGTTGAATTCTTTGCTTAAAACTTTTAAAACTAATATTTTATTAATGCCTCCGAAAATATCAAGCAAGTTGTCGCTGCACAGCTTTTAAACGCAGCAACAGCTACGGATTTTTCAGGACAAGGGCTTAAGTTTGGCATTTTTCAGGACAACAGCTTAAATTCTGCATACAGAAAACAAGCACGTGGTGGATTCCCACTCTTTTTTATAGGAAAAAAAAAAAATATATATATATATATATATATATTTAATTACTTACTGTGTGGTAATCGTACCAGATGGCATTCGGGAAGTAAGCATTCACTGTTACAGCACCCTGGAATTAAAGATTTTTGCTTTGGGTCTATTCAATCCAAAAAGTGAAGCTCAGCTAAAGTAACATTGAAAGTTTTTCTTGTTTTCTAATATTTTATTACTTTTTCCTAATTTTTTCCAGTATTTCTATCAGCTTTTACCTGTTCCAGCACAGGGCTGATGAGCAGTGCTGGTCCCCACAGAAATTGTTTCTGTATGTCCCATGTTGTCCTGTCTTCCACAAACCTGCAAAATTTAAAAAAAAAATAAATCAGAAGTGGTCATACGCCGTTTTATTAACAATTTTTACGAAATATTTCCCTGTTGAAGCCTTTTTTCTTCAGTAAAAGTACCGGTTCCTCAACTGTAAGCATGGTAATAACAGGTAATAATGATTACCCGCTCATTAATAATAAGTTCATCTATTTGATTAAAATAAAATAAAATAAAATAAAATAAATAAATAAATAAATAAAAATAAATAACATAAAATAAAAAATAAATAAAATAAATAAATAAATAAAAATAATAAAAATAAATAAAATAAAATAAAATAAAATAAAATAAAATAAAATAAAATAAAATAAAATAATCTTACTAGAGACGGACCCTACTAAAGGAATAAGCTTACTCGTGGAGCAGGGGGCGGACCACGGTGCTGCCGTGAGCGTTGGCTTGGTACATCAGCGTGTAGAGGTAGGGC
Organism: Aythya marila; assembly: GCF_965140915.1. Taxonomy (NCBI): domain Eukaryota; kingdom Metazoa; phylum Chordata; class Aves; order Anseriformes; family Anatidae; genus Aythya; species Aythya marila. Next base: position 33,793 of record NW_028136997.1, on the reverse strand, counting down.
AGGAGGCTGTATCGGATATTCAGCACGTGCCGGGAAATGTCTTCAAAGGTTGAATTCCAGGAAACGGGATCTTGCCTCTAAAAAAGAGAAACTCGTTGTCGCAGACGTTTTATTTGGAAGAAACAGGAGAAAAAAAGAAAAAAAAAAAAAGCCTGGGTCAAAGAATTTATTCATGTTTACAACAGAGTTCACGCTGAGCAACGTTTCTACCTTATACATCCCTCTTAAACTGATTTAACTGATAATTGATATCGTTGATAATTGATATAATTGATAATTGATATAATTGATATAATTGAGTGGTGGCAATTGTCAAATCTGCCTCAAAATGAGCACAGAAAAACATAATTTAGGAGAGCCAGGTGCAGCATTACAAATTCCTTCTCCTCCCCTAATTTAGAGCACTGCTAGTTATTTGTAATTTCTTTAATTAGGGCCAGACATGCTACTCTGCTAGACCTAAGCAGGATAAAATTCCTGTTTCTATTTTTGACGTTTTTCTGGTTATTTCACGTATATTTTTGATTTTTTCTGGTTGTTTCACGTATCTATTCATCATAATATTCATCAAATAAGCACCTATTTCATCTATCTACTCACAACTCAGCTATTTTCATTTATTCATGAAAGAAATACAATATTTCACGGTAAGAATTGAACAAAATAAAGGAATTTTGGGTACTTGGGAATCCAGTGTCACTGCTCCATTTTCTAGTTTGCTTCAAAATGATGAAGAATTAAAGATGATAACACTGAGGTCGTTTTTGCCCATTTAAATGCAGAAAACCATGAAAGTAACTATTTTAGTAAGCATGATGTGATCCAATAAAAATGGCCTATGTGAAAAAAATGCGATTTTAGCCTTGGAGATGTGGTCTGGTTCAATAAGGAATTGACACCCTTGAAAAATACTGATGGGCGTCTTGCAAATGGGGTGAGCTGACCTAAAAATGGGATTTGGGGGAAAATGAACTCAGGCGTTGGGGTTGTTGGCCAATGTCAATGGGGTCACGCTCACCTTGGAGCCTTCCCCGTTGTGGTTCCTCGAATAGGGGTAAAAAGCTCCCAGCTGCATCCAGCGCAAGCACAGCTCGTACTCCGAGTTCGAGAAGAAGCCGCAGATATCTGCTCCTGTCTGGAAAGCCCGAGATTTTGTAGTTAATTGTCAATAATTGTTGATTGACAGCAGTCGATATTTGTCTATTGAGAATAGTCGATGAAAGTCAAAATTTGTTTAGTGATAATTGCTGATAAAAGTCAATATTTGTTGACTGACAATAGTCGATGATAATCGATAATTTTCTATTGATAATCGTTGAATATTGTCGATAATTGTTGAGTTAATTGAGATGGAAGGTAATAAATCAGGGGCTTACATAGGATATTCCGAAGAGACTGAACTCCATCATGCCTGCGAAGAAAACACGAGTCGGTAAGGACACGTGTGCTCATCGGGTGGACGGCGCGTTGCGTAGACCACACAACAATATTGGAAAAATAAGAGAATCGCCACCATTTCCCTCATATCTTGTTGCCCCCAAAGAAATTTGGGGGCAACCAGAATGGGATCGGGGAAAACAAAGAGGAATATGAGGAGAATGCGGGCAAATTGGTACACCAAACCTTCAACGTTTCTGCAGAAACGGTGAAGAGTTTCTTAAGCAAAGAGGTCAAAAAGGAGTTGGCCGTGATGGTCCAAACCTTTTTTTGGCTAAACTGATGTGATTATGAGGAAGGAAACGAGCAATTAATGGACCCTTCTCTGTCGACTCACCGATAATTGACTTCTCCAGCTGGTTCCAGGCCGCGGTGTTGTCCCCCAGCCAATGCCCCGACCACTTCCCGCTGCTGGGGTACGTCGAGCGGGTGACGACGATGCCCCGCTCCTTCGTGATGTTCCTCAAGATGCTGGGATGGAGAACGATCATCAGAATGCGGCCACGCAACCTTCATGTGCAACAGGTTTTGGGGAAGGAAGCCCCAAAAAACGCAACTTACTCAAAGGTTGGCTTGGTTTGGGACCACCCGTAGAGGTTGTGGACGTCGTAGTGGCGGACGAGGGTGCCGTCGGGGAGCTGCTGCTCGCCTTCCATGCACAGCGTCTTGTAGGCCAGCCCCGCTTCCCTCCATCCCAAAGCTACAGAAAGGGAGCAAAAACGCTTCTGTTTTAACAGGAATTCAACGATTTGCACTTCGATGACGTACCCTCCATTGGGGTTCGCTTCCTGGTACGCACGGGCATGGCTATTTATTTTATTTGATGGCTATTTATTTTATTTGATGGCTATTTTATTTATTTAATGGCTATTTTATTTATTTCTGACATTTTTTATTTATTTATTTATTTTTAGGTTTTCTGAAGTTGGGTTTCTGAAGTTTAGCAAATCCAGAATTTCCTAAAATTCCCGTGTAGGCTTCTGCAAGGGAATTAATTACTCAAGTGTAGCTTGAGGATCCTCCTAAAGAGGATCAAAGAGTAAACAGAAGATATCCTAACTAAGAAAATGCTGCAAAACTTTATTATTATTGATATCTCCGCAAAATATACACAGAAAACTGGGGAGAAAAGCCTATTTCTGAATACTCAGCCACTGCCAAATCCTGAGAAATGGTGCATCATATTTAAAGACATCAGGAAACGAGAAATATCCCAATAAAGCTGTCACTAATAGCAAGCTATTGCTAATCAATTCCACCCTACTCCAGTATTAACAGAATAGCAAATATTCCAAGAGAATTTCTCAATTAGGGTTCATAAGTTTACACAATCAGAGGAGGCACAAGGGTATTTTGGAAAGTCTTTGTCACAACTTTCACTATTAATCTGAGAAAACAACAAAACCCCAAAAGCCACATCCTTGGAGACATCCAAAACACAGTATCTAAATGTAACTACCAAAACTCCACCTATTTTTAAACATCTTTATTTTTAAATACCTTAAAATGCCTTTAAATGTCTTAAAATATATTTATTTTTAATTGTCTTAAAGTATAGTTATTTTTAAGCGCTTCAAAATGTTTTTAAATATTTGGAAGTGTCTTTACTGTGATCAGACTTACTGGGCATGTACGGTGGGTTATTTAGCTCGTTGTCTCTACAGCCCCAAACGGCCCCGTGAACAAAGCTGGATGGTTCATTCATGTCCTGAAAACAATGAAAATAAAAATAAAAATAAAAATGAGATGAACAAATTCCGCCTCAACATGTGCACCTGGCTCCTTTGGGCTGCACTAGCTTGCCAAATATTTGTTATCCTTTTTTTTTTTTTTTTTTTTTTTAAATCTTTTAATATTTTTCTCCTTTTTTCCCCTTATTCTTTTTTTTTTTTTTTTTTTTTTTTTTTATCCTTTTCATCCTTTACTATTTTTCATCTTTTAATTAATTATCCTTTTTCGTTGGATAACTTCATAGCCAGATTCTGAGTATTGCATTTCCCCACATCAGATTAATTGGGATTAATCGAAGGTCAGAGCTTCAACTCTAAGAAATTCTTCTCTAACAGTCACATTTCCTGCAAAGGACCAATATTTCTCTGTGTGAAATTGAAAGAAATACAGAAAATATAACTACAGATTCATCAGTTCCTAAAACTTTTGTAATGATAGCAGGTGACCTCGGTGCCTGTGGCACTCTGGAGCTAGAAAACAGCAAAATAACAAAATAACAAATATTTTGCTGTATTTCTGGACATTCTGGGCTTTTCTTGTAGTAATATATTAATATTTAAGAGATACTACAACTATTTCAGGTCCACTTACGTTAAGAAGCAAACAAAACCTGTCATTGATCTCTATTTGGCCTCACTGGTTGAAAATAAGAGTTTCCTACTGCAAAAAATACACGGATTTTTAGGACCTGGTGGAAGATTAACAGCTTTGCAAAAGAGCCATTACGTAGGTAATAATAAAGTAGTAAATAACGAAGATTTGAGGAAGTCCAGTGTTTCAACAAAAAAAAATATAAATAAATATTGATGCTGTTAAGAAGAAAATGGCTTTTTAAATTTCCATGGACCACCCTGATCATAAGGCACAACAAAAAATGTCAGAAATCGAATAATTTTTTACACTTACGATCCATATGCCGTCAAACTTCAAGCTCATCGATGCATTGCGGGGATTGTCGTAGACTTCCATGATTTCTGTTGCCCACCATTCAGTCGTGGAATTGCGGAAGAAGTCTGGAAAAGCGGTGTAGGCTCGGTAGAGCTGTGAAAATAGTAGGAAAAAAAAAATATATAAATATATCTAGAAATTGTAGACAGAGGACTGAAAGCATCCCACTGCTAAAACAATGGAATTTGGCTTAAAAAAAAAAGTTTTTGCTACATTTTTCAAATGTTCTGGAAGAAAGGCTTGACATTTTCTGCATCTCATGCCTGTGGTATTTTTCATTTTCTGTATTTTTTAAAAAATTTTTTTGCTGTCCCGCTCCAGCAACTCAGTTTTATCATCCATTTTTTTTTGCCATAATCTGATAAATTTGGTGTTCCTGCCCTATTTGTGACTACTGACAAAAAGTACCCATGCTTACTTCCACCTGGGTATCCCAATCCAGTGAGTTATTAACTGTCACGTTGGGATAATCCGGCCAGACCTAATTGGAGGAAGAACACGTTAATTAACCAAATGAAACTGGGTGTAATATATGGCTTTATAATCTATATAAATATATCTACTTAAAATAACAGATTCAAAATAATCCATATAAATATGTAGATTTACATAGCAGCTTGCTATATTCTCCAGTGGTGACTCAAACCAAAGGCGTTTTGATTTATGTCACCTAAATTTGGGGATTAATGTGATATTGGAAGTCTTTTAACATCTTGGCTGGCATGATGCTGGTTTGGATAAAATACCAAAAAAAATGTTTAAGAACTGCACCTTTCCATAGATGATTTCGTTGGAATTGGGCCACTTTATGAAGACGTCGTTCTGCACGCCTCTGTCGAAGGCGAGGTAATTGGTTTCGTTTGCAGATATGGCTGGATCCTAAGATTACAAGTAATACAATTTTAATTTTATGTTCCAAAACTAAATGCAGAAATCCTGCTAAACGTAATCCGCATTAATCAATCCCAGACTGCAGCTGAAAAGCAGAAGCCCGAACTCACCAGGATTATGATAAACCTCATTCCTTCTTCTCTTATTTTATTAACTAGATCTGGTAATCCAGCAAATTCTGGGCTAAGCGTGAAGTCCAACTGCCGCTCCATATAATCAATATCTGTGTACTGGACGTCCTGTGGTTCACACAAAGAAGAAAATAATAAAAAATAAATTCTAGAAAAATCAACAGAAAGGCCTTTTTTTTGGTCATTTCCTGCCAAGAAGGAGGAGGAGGCCAAGAGGAAAGGAGGAGGCCAAGAATTGACAAATTTATTGGTTTTCTACGTACATAGGGTATTCTGGCTGCCTTCATGTCTTCTACTAATTGGGCAACTTCTTCATCATTTGCATATCCATAGCGGCACAACTGGAATCCCAGGGCCCAGTAGGGTGGCAAGACTGGTCGCCCGATCAGCTACAAATAAAGAAAGAATATTTAATGCAAGCAGGTGAAAACAGAACTACAACAAAAAAACACTTCGAATTTGTAGCAGGAATCGTACCGCGGTGTATTCCTGAACAACGCTCTCTGGTGTTGGACCCAAAACCATGTAAAAGTCCAGAATTCCCCCAATTGTGCGATACGTCAGAGCTGGCGTGGGCTGGAACGTCACGTCTGAAAACAGAGAGCAGGCAGTGAGGCAACAGACGCCTGCATAAGCTGCTATCTCAGAACCTGAGCTTTAAAAGGTGGTGAAAATAGTGATTTTTATTTTTATTTTACCCATTCCGTTGCTGTTGAGCAAGAGAACTCCATGGGCATTGCCATCTTCTTCAAGACCCATGTAGAATGGCTGGAAACCATATGAATTCAACTTGTACTGCAAAAAAAAAAAAAAAAAGTAATTTTTATTGAAATGACGTCATGAACCTTCTGCTTATTTGCATCTCCCGAGAAACGATACTTTACAAATAAATGATCAGACACACAGCAGCCAACCAAAAACATTCAAAATCATACTGCGGTAGATGTTGACCAGGAACGATCACTATCAGCCTCAAATTTTGAGGTCAAGCTACTCAAAATTTGGAAGGAGGGAAGCAAATGTATTCCTGCCTTTTAAAATTGCTAAAAATAGCTTTTCTAGGAGAAAACCTTTTTTCAAGTATTTCCATGTAGACTGTGGCTTTCTCTTGGTGGCTTTCTCTTATTTTTTAATTTTCTCAAGATGGTGAAAGAGCTGGAAATTCGAGTTAAAATACAGCGCTGTTATTACACAACTAACCCCCTGAAAATATTTGGGTAATACACGAATGTGTGTAGATACAAAATTTTGGCTTTTCCTCTTTAGGAGGAAAACTGAAATTCCTAAGAAATTCCTAACTGAATCCCAACATCTCAGGAGTTCGCCAAGGTCTGATCTGAGGCGTTGAGGTGCATGTTGGAGGACACCCCTCGTAGCCAAATCAATGCTGGTTGACACCAAGCAAAAAACATCATTTTTTTGGGGAAAAAAAAGGGGAATTTGTCATCACTTACGCCAGGAGGCTGGTCCCTGGCGAACATCCCCCACGTGTGCCAGTTCAAGTCCTGGCGATACGTGGCGTGCTCGGTTTCGCCGAAGCCGTACACGTACTGGGAGGCAAGACGGGTGGAAATCTGGATGAACATGTCACTAAACGTGAACGTGGGCAGCTGCGAATCCCAGCTAGAATGGGGCAAAAAAAACAACAAAATGGTGATTTCAGCATCGTGCTCGGCTGGCGACCCTTCCAAGGCCAACTCTTTTCTAAATGTCTTACTGTGCAGAAAAGTTGGGATAAAATTGCTTTGGTTATCAAGAAAGGTTAGAGAACATTAGGAGGTTTGATGGTTTTTTATTACTTTTATTTATTTATTTATTGAGCTTAATTTATGTTCTCTTTTTTTTGGGCAGCTCATTTCAAAACGGACAAAAATCAGCTTTTTTACTGTTAAAAACTGAGTTACAACCCAGTAAAGATCTTCCAATGGCTGACATAGATGTGGGAGGCTGAATTACGGAACAAATCACTTATTCCTGCTGGCACAAATTATCTCAACTTGCAATTAAATTCTGATTACTTTAAGGAATGGCAAAAAAAAAATATTTAACTTGAAAAGAGTAAGACCTGCAGCTGCCAACTTCATTGTTCTAGGGCTGGTGTGTGCTTCACCAAGGAAAGAAATTAATCTTATTGGATTTGTTAATTGCCCTGTTACTGAAATAGAGGGTTCTGTTTAACTCTGAGTTAATTATCTCTTACTTAAGAAAAAGTTGAGTGATTGCCAGTTTAGCAGAGTTTAGCTTTGGGCAGATGTGGGCATTTACTGGGACGGACACAAAAACTCCTATGTGGCATTACATGTGGGAAAAGAAACTTTGGGGGGAAATAAATAAATAAAAAAAAATTAAAAAAAATAAAAAAAAAAAAGAGGAAAGGAAAAGAGAAGATAATGAAAATTTCAACTCAAAATCCCGACGGGAATGGGGTGAGCGTGGCTTACAGGACTGTCCCCGTGCTCCTGCGTCGGACCTGGATCCCAAATGGCTTTGTCTGGACCGTGACGTCGTAGAGTCGCTGCTCAGTCGTGCTCGTGGGGGTGCTGGGGAGGTTCAGCGGGACCGGCACCTCGTACCTTTTATTTGCGTAATCATAAATCTGTGCAGGGAAAAATTAATTCAGGTCAATGCACGTGGAATACAAAAATAAATAAAAATAAAAATAAAAATAAAAATAAAAATAAAAATAAAAATAAAAATAAAAATAAAAATAAAAATAAACAACCTTTATTTTCAGAAATTCAAGATAAAATAGCAAAAGTAGTATTCCTAGTGCATTAGATAAAATTAATTTACACAGTATTCCTATCAACTGATAAAATGAATTTACAGACTGGAGGACTCCAAGACTCCAAGTCAGACACAACGCTTTTCAAAACCTTGCCAATAATGAAAAGAATTTTAAAAATTGTGAATTTATTAAATGTTTTCCTTCAACACATATTCCTTTCTCAAATTCCTTCAAAATATTTGTGCTGGAAAATAAAGAGCAAAAGATTTTATTTTGGACAAGAAATTACTCTGAATTATTCAAATATATTAAGTAGATTTTTAGGTATGATGGATTTCACCTTTTTGGTTCACTTTTTAATAAGTTCTAAAAGATTCCTTTTTGGGTTTTCTGCATTATGTAGGATGACACAAGTCGATTCAAGACTTTTTGTCTGCTCATTTTAATAACATGCCCAATTTAATAAATTCGGAGTAATAAAGAGTAATAAATTATAATCTAAATGATAAGGTATTAAGACTTCAGAAGTAGAATGGTCAAGAAAAAGTCATGTTTCATAACAGAACTGATCATATCAATTAAATCTCTTCAGTTCCAGTTCTGCATGACCTCCCATGTGTACATTGACATTGTATGCTCGATCTGTGATTTTCCTGCAGAAAAAGTGAGATGAAATTCCTCCACGAAAAACAAGATATAGCCTAAGAGTAATAAACACTCTTTAAATTGCACAGAATTGGGCAGAATCAGGCAGAATCGTGCAGAATCGCTTGGGTTGGGAAAGACCTCAAAAATGATCAAGCCCAACAGTTAACCTAGCATTTGGTTAAAAGGAAAATCATATTTTGACAAGAGTGCACCACTCACACAACGCTAAACAGACTCAAAATGTCATTCTGAGAAATATAACGAATTTAGCCAGCGGAGGACCCGAAACTGGGAGAAATACCTTAAACTGGAGCATGTCGTTGCTGTGGTATATCACCTCCAGGCGAAGCGTGCTGATGGGCGACGTGGACCTCTCGAAGGCCCTGGCCGTGGTGTTTGCGTAGGTGAGGTTGGCCACCAGCCCCGACGCCGTGTATTGGACATTGGAGATGGAATAACCGTTGTCAGAGCCGTAATAGCAGTAGGGAACGTTCGAACTGGAGGTATCTTCCTGAAAATGTGAGCACGTGGCCAGTTAGTGAAAGAGTCACTTGGTTTTCTTTTTTTTTTTTTTTTAATTTAGTTTTAAGCAGCAAGGATTCAAAAACTTGTTTTTGTTTCGTTTTTGGTTTTTTTTTGGTTTGTTTTTAATTTATTTTATTATTATTATTATTATTTAGATAACGTACTTTTGTCCCCAACGTTAAGCAATAAAGGCAGATTTCTGCACCATTTTAGAAATAATGAACTTGTTCGAGTCAAGAATCCACCCTCAAATAAAAAACCAAGTGTCGACATTGGTTAACACCTCAGCTCTCAATAATCACCATTTTGCCTATTTGTACAAACAAATCTACGCCTGCTCATTGCATTTTAGCTCCTAACGAGTATTTTCACATCTTTTTTTTCACCAAATTCAAGGTCTCACTCAACTTCAGAACACATTTTAAATATACTCAGTTCATAACTTGGCCAAACATGCTGCTGCATGAAGAGCCACTCCCAAATATCTAAAATTCCCCAAATATTTCTAATAACGGCAAATACTTCTAATAATGACAAATTTCAGGCAATTCGTCCAGAACTCCAGCCTGTCATCATGATGTCACGGTCATCACAACCACACACAATAATCCAGAAGTAAAACCTAAAAATCTCCAGGAACAGGAATTCTGGTTTGGAGATATCCAACAGGGACACAACCCATTGCGTTCACAGAAAGAGGAAGATTCCTTGGAAATTCAAGGATTTCTTCTCATTTTGGATTTCTAGAGGAACAGATTTTAGCTGTATGTGTTTCAATGGAAGCTTATTATTTAAAAAAAAATGCAAAAAAATCCCAAACCTGATGTCTTGCAGGTCTTGTTGGCAATGGCAGAGCCCAATGAAGGTAAGAATCTCAAGTTTCCTCTATTTTTTACAACCCTATTATTATTTCTATAATAATTTATAGAATATATTTATAGAAATAATTTTCTGTTTTTCTAATATTTCTATTATTTTCTATAATAATAGAAATACGCTGTTATAATAATATACACTATATTACTATTTTAATGTATTTCCCCAAACACCAGATTTTCTTCTAATTTTCAGGCTTCAGAACTGCTTGAAAACAGCTTCAGTGAACCACAGTTTTCTGAGGTGATATGGGAGAAGGACAAAAGGGACCTTTTCTTGTAAAAAAAAAAAAAAGTTATGATTCTTAAAACATGACAAATCTTTACTTACAGCCCAGATGCAGCCGCGTTGTTCGCATAGTTCCTTGGTGACCCCTGCGCTGGGATAACAATCAAATTTTTCGGTGGTACGGGTTCCTAGAGTCCATGTTAAGGTGTACGATTTGCCCAAATCAAGCTGGAGCCCGCTTATAACAGCAAACTATAAAAATTAACAATAACGCAATTAAAAATTTACAATATTAACAATATTAACAAAAATTAACAGTAAGTTGTGTATCCCATTCATTATTGTCTTTTCTTTTTTTTTTTTTTTTTTTTTTTTTTTTTTTTAAGATCTGCAGAAACAAGAACTTGCCCAACATGACATTTTATGCACTCTGTTTTTTTCCAAATGTTATTTTTTTCCAAATGTTAAATAATTTCATCCATTAAATATTAACCCAATGTTAAAGTTCGCCAAATTCACGCACAGATCTGGAAATGCTCCGACCCCTCAACTCACATGGAAGCACACTAGGGCTGAAGAGAATCGCACAGCTCTTAAATAAATGCTTAATTTTTTAAGCCAATTTATATATATATATATATTTTTTTTACGTTTTATATTTACAATTTGAAAACTGTTTGATTAAGTGGTAAAGAAGGCAAATATTATTTACCCTCCTGCAACATTAACTACAATCCTAAAACCATTCCTCCCCTTATAATTGTAATTGACCCACATAAATAATTAACAATCTTTTTTTTTTTGTGCACAATGTCTGAGGGCAAATCAGATCTGCCACCTAAATACATGCGTTTAATGAAATTACACTTTGTTTTTCTGAAGAAAAATCTGCATATACCAAAGATTTACAATACTACTGGCCACTTTCCACTGCAATATATACCCAGCAGATATAATAATATTATTACTTTATATATATATTCATATAATTTTATATATATATAACATATAATATTTATATATCTAATATATACGACTCCAGAAAATTATAATTCCAGTTTTCCTCCCGTTCTTTACCTTGTCTGTAGGATTATAGGTAATGTTATGAGAAGAAACTTGCACAGCATTTCCCTGCAGCACCGTGACTGTCATCAGTTCCTGCTGCAATCCCAAAATTTTGATTTCTTGGAACATCAGGTTATTCGGGTCGGAGTAATTGTTGTTTATGACGTTCAGTTGCAGCGTGTTCTGAGAAACAATGAAATAATTGTATTGAATTGCCAATGTTTCCCCAGATTTTAATTCCGCTCTTCCTTTCACTCATTGGAGATATTCAGCTTAATTTTTTTTCCAGTATACAAGGATTTCTGTCAATTTGTCAGATTTTGAGACTCACAAGCATTGTGTTAATCTCCTTTCAAGTTCTACCTGCTGCTGATGTTTTACAGCTTTTCTCCATTATAGACTTTATAAATCTATAGAATTTATAAATTCTATAAGCAGATGTTTTTTTCTCACTCTATAATATGTCAAGAAACTGGAATTTTTCAGATATTATAAATAATTTTATTAGCGATAATATTTTGAAAATGGCACTTCTTAGACTTTGCCAAATACTCTGTTTCTTAGTAAGTATTGTAGGAATACCCATAGAAGTTTAACATTGGAAATGAAAATTATTTCTTTTTAAAAAACATATGTATACTTACATTGGAAACTTTGAACTCATAGAAAATGTAGTTTCTATTGCCATCGGAAGCTAAAATACAGAAAAATTTTGGTTGCAACACAGAATGAAAGACGTCAAAAAAAAAATGCATTCTGACAATTTACTTCTTTTGTGGAATTGACCCAGAGTGCCAATATTATTTTATTTTCCAGAAATCTCAGTGACTTTTAATTTAGGCCTTTTCAAGTTTAGGAATTACCTACCAAGTCATGATATTATATGCTGCAGAATATCTCTTAGATGTAGGAGCATGAATTCCATGAAGGTCAAATAAGCTTCAAAAGCTCTTGAAGGATTTAAGTATCCTTTCTAATTAAATGATAACAGAATGCCTAAACCCTCAGAATGCCCAACTCCTTAGCAAAATCAACATTCTTCATTTTCCAAAAAATCCCTCACTTCAAGATTAAAATAAAAAAAAATATATATATTTTTTTATATTGGTATGTTATTCAAATTCATGAACATGGGAAGCAGCTGCCTTAAAAATTTTGTGTTGATAAGCACACCTTTTCTGTTAACAACATTTTTGCTGATCTGCCCAAGAATTTAATTCATCCCAAAAGGTCAGAAATGTAAAAGTTTTCTTCTTTAACCAAATTTTCTTGGTGAGCCTGGGTTTTGTGGTCTTGCTCCCACTGAAAGTCATTTGGGTACATGTCTTTAACGATCTTTAAGGACCCTTCCAACCCAATAACCCTACCTCATCAACCCTACCTCATCAACCCTACCTCATCAACCCTACAAATATTTTGGGGGCGTTTTTCCTGAACTAACAAGAGCCGATCAAGACTCACGTGCAGATTCTCCATCATCCCAGAACAACTCCCCAGTTGCTTCGTTGTTGTCATCCAGCGCAATGATCAGTCCCATAGGATTCTTACGGCTGTGGACCAAAACCAAAACCCCACCATTTATTAATAAAAAAATTTAGATGTGTAGTAAACAGTCTTTAAAGCGAAATAAAATGAAATAAAAAGTCTTTAATGTTCATTTTAAGAGTATAGAGCTCAACGGGGCTTCAAAACTTTGAGAATTGTCTTGTGTTGGTCCCTGGTTTACGTGTTTGATGATTTTCAAGTAAAAGAATAAAATCCACTGAAAGTTTGCAAAAAGGGAAAAGAAAAAGAATGAAAAGAGAAAAATCTTCTCTAGTTAATTATTAGAAATATTACGTCACTGAGAAAATCAGTGGTGACCGTCCTTAATTTCCAACTTTCAAATGTTAAATACTGCTAGATAATAATAATAATACTGCTAAAATGCTGCTAAGTAATAATTACGCTCCAAATACTGCTTTATTTACGTATTTATTTCCTGAAACCGGGTGGCCCCAAGGCCCTTCCTTTAAATCCCATTTTCCTGCCAGTTTAGTGAAGAAAATATTCCGCCCTCGGACGTACCTCGCAACGGTGTTGGTCGCTGGCTGCTGGGTAGGAAAAACGTAGCCACCGCGCAGGTGAAGCCCCATCCTGTCTGCGGGCAGGTAGAGCGGCACTTTCTGCTTCCTGACGGACAGCTTTGTGCCCTTTTGGGTAGGGATGAAGAAGAATTAGGTTGCATCACCCACTGCTTTCTTAATTCCTTATTTCCTCTTAATTCTTCCTTTTTTTTTTTCTTTTTTTTTTTTAATCTAATTCCTCAGTTCCTTAATTCTTCTCAATTTTTTTCTTTTGAATCAATTCCCAGTTCCTTAATTCTTCCTTTTGGTTTAATTCCCAGCTCCTAAGTTCTTCGTTTTCTTTATTTCTTAAATCCTTAATTCTTCCTTTTATTTAATTCCCAATTCCTTAATTCCTCCTTTTACTTAATTCCCAGTTCCCAAATTCTTCCTTATACTTAATTCCCATTTATTTATTTCAGCTTAATTCCTAGTTCCTTAACTCTCCCTTTTGATTTAATTCTTAAATTCCTCAATTCACCTCGATCCCTCCTTTTCTTAAAAAGTTTCAGTCCTGAGATTATCCATACTGCTGCCAATGGTCCCAAAGTAAACCAGCAGAGATCAGTACGGTATAATGCTAAAAATCAGCAGTTCTCCACATTTCTGTACCCTATTTCCTTACCGTTTCATAATCGTACCAGACAGCATCAGGAATATACGCTTCAATGGTGTCCACCCCCTACAAGGCAAAAACAGAGACAAATTTCATATTTGAATGCAAATTAATCCAATAAACCAAAATTTCCAAAATCGTAATAAAGCTGACAATGAGAAAAAAATCCGATCTTTCTCCTTATTTTTAGGCAGAGTAACGATATTGTCCCAAAACTCAGAAAATCGGAAGGCATTTTCAAATTGAAGGAATAAAAGAATGAGGGGGGAAGATGGTCAAGGAATTCAACTTGTTGAGAGGGTTCTGCTGCAATTTACTGTAAGAAAGCTGAAGTTTTCGACTTGAGGTTCCTCAGGAATTAATAATGGGAATTGATATAAAGATATCAAATATCAAATAATATCAAATCATATCAAACATCGAGACAGTGAAACCTACCTGGTCAAGTACGGGGCTAATGAGCAGGCCAGGACCCCACAGGAACTGCCTGTCCACGCTCCACGTTGCTTCATCAGAATAAAACCTAAGCAAAAAGGAAAGCAATGGCCTTAATTGTGCTTAATCTTAGGTAAATACACAGCTTATTAATTTAGTCTGCATTAATTACGCCTGTGCATAAGTGAGTCTGGGTGTGTTTCTTAATGTAGTTTAAGGTCTTCAAGAAAATAAACAGGACTAAAGGCAGGAAAATTAAGTTTGTAAAATAGACATGCTAACAGAGAATAATTTAATAAGCTGCTAATGAAATTTCATAGCAACTCTTAGAGTAACTGATAATAATGGTCACTACGTGTGTGCAGAAATTATAGATGGATTCGATGACTCTCCAGATTACTCCAAAATGGTATTTCAAAATTCAGACATTGCGCATTGGGATATGCGCAGTGTCTTTCACAAACTACACATGGTTGGAATTCTTTCTAGGAAGAACAGATTTGGGATGGAATTCTTTCTTTCTAGGGAAAAAAAAAAATGGATTTGGGAACTTACTCGTGCAAAACCGGCCGTGCCACTGTGTCTCCTTGGGTGTGAGCTTTGTAGAAGAGCGTGTACAGGTAGGGCAGCAGCGTGTAGCGGATGTTCAAGTAGTGCTTTGAAGTTTCCACCAAAATAGAATCTGCTCCAAAGTAGGCAGGATCTTGGGGCTGAAAGTAACCAATAAGCGATTTTAACTTCTGCGGTCTATGGGGTGCTGCCAAAAATCAGGATGTTGTGGCAAGCACAACGCATTTGTGGACACCAACGGGGATGAAATTTGATTTACAAAAATGAAGTGATGCCAAGCATATTCGCTGGTGCCTACAATTAATCCTTACAAAGCTAAACCTTTCTGAACCAGTCTACTGTTTAACTATTGTTGGTGGAAATTTATTTTTCAGAATTCTGAATTTATTTTCATAGATTCTGAATTTAATTGAGTATTAACTGCCAGAACAGAAATGTGATAGTTTATCACAAGATGAGTCTTTGTAACAGGATGTACAACTTACTTGGCATAGTTCGGTATTGTGATTCCTGGAAAATGGGTAAAATGCTCCTACTTGCATCCATCGCCGGCAAAGTTCTTCTGAGACGTCATAGAAGAAACCACAAATATCTGCTCCAATCTTAAAATAAAACCAGAATGTGTTGAGCACACAACACATCTCTACCAAAAATCCTCTAAAGATACGGAGATTTTTCTGTTCATCCCTAATTGATGCCCAGGGTCATAGAGCCATTCATCTCAGTTCTACATCCCGTTTCTCCAAATCTCTCATCTGTACCTAAATTTTATATTTTCCATTGTGTTTTCCTCTGTTTGAACCCCAGAATTCTGGAGATATTACACGAAGTAGCCAGGTAGAAATTGACTTTTCAGTAAATACTGCTCAGCCCAACTTCTGTGCACGTGGAATTAGAATTATTCAAATATAGGTCCTACAGAAAGTTAAACCAACTCCAAGCTAACACTGCTCATTGGTGCTAATATGCATACATTAGCATAATAGCACCAAGGTCACAGAAATTCAAAGAAAAATGCCCACATTTCATTAATAATTGTATTTAAAGAGTTTCCCAGAGGTATGAGGTGGCTTGAAGCACAAAATCCTATATTTGATATCCACACACACATATTCAATAGAGGGAAATGGTGTAAAGATAAAATCAGTTATTCCTGGGAAGAAAATATTTAAATAGACTCCCAGGGGGATAAATTTAAAGCTTTGAAAGGCAGAATTAGGTTGAACTCCATGATCTTTAGAGGTCCTTTCCAACAAAAACCATTCCATGGTTCTACAAAAAGACATTTATGCAGATGGGCTTATATATATCAAGCTCGACAGAGCATAATTTAAACATTTTGTTGTAAAAAGGTACCAAAAATGACTGTTTCTTACATAAGGGATTCCAAAGAGCCCAAATTCCAGCATTCCGGGAATCGCCCATTTGAGCTGATCCCACGTGGCGGCGTTGTCTCCCAGCCAGTGTCCCGCGTACTTCCCAGACCCCGCAAAAGTAGACCTTGAAAGAAGGAAGCTTCGTTTCCCAGGAAATATAGTTTTGATGGCTCTGAAAAAAATAAAAAAATAAATAAAAAATCAAAGAAAGGTGAAATTAGGCAAAGAATAAATTGGGTATGGAGATGAGTAGATCTACCTACACTTACATTCACTGATTTACCATGATAAATAAGTAAAGGACACAGACGCCCCTAATTTTTAAAGTGTCTATTAACTAAATTATTATTTTTTATTAATTTCACTAGCATCGTTAATTTCACTAACCTTAAAGAACCCTTTTGCTTTTGCCTGCCAACCTTCATCACATTTTAACTCTAAATAACAAAGCCTGGGTCTCCTTTCAGCTTTGCTCTATGCACAGAACTGCGCTACCAAAATCCAATGCTAGGGGTTTGAATTTTGACTCAAAAAATTAATTTTAATTTCAAAAATGTGATTTTGAATGCCCACTGTAGAAAGATTGGAGATGCAGAGGTTTGACAATTCGTATAGACCCCCAGATTGGGTTCCTTGGGAAGTGAATTGCCCAGAATTGAGGGCATTGGCTCTACTCTTGAAGGTCTTTTCCAACCGTAATGGCTCTATGATACTCTGATTATTATTATTTATTTCTTTTTAATTTGAGACGTTAAGAAGCCTTCCTTACTCTTGTGTTGACAGAGTCATGGAGTATCCAAAAAGGTTGTGGACATCGTATTGTTTCCCCCAGTTCTGCACTGCATCCATGCAGAGCGTCTTGGAATACAAGAGTCGGTCAAGAATTTCTGTGACAAAGCAGTTTGGGAAATGCATTTTAGTGGATTGAATTTAATTGATTTATTTTTAATTAAATACAGAGAAGATTTCTGCCTTCAAACTTTCTGTATCTCACAGCAATCCACATAGAAAGTGAAGTAATTCCCTGCACACTCCTAAGCTTTGCCAATGGGGTGGGATTTACCATCCTGAGGCTGCACGTACACCAAATTTTTGATTTAATAAGATTAAATCCAGCTTCAAGCCGGATTTCACATGCCAGGAAGGACTCGCCCGAAAACTACACCCCAAAATTTCTGAACCATTTGACCTGGCCATGACCATTGTCCGGCAATGATCAGAGGTCTGGCTTGATAAAGAATTTCAGTTCCACTTTATCATTGCCTGCACCTCTAATTATTGCCATTGAAATAGTAGGTGATATAGATGGTAATAAAACAACAAAAGGTACAATTATTATACACAATTAAGACACTGACAACCTTCATTTATTATTCTGGTGGGTGTAAACCAAGATATTCTTTTCCAGTGAGCCATATAAACCACATCTTTGACCTGGCATTTGGTATATTTGTACTTTCAGTCAATAAAAGTACTCAAAAAAATCCATAAAACCCACAGTAAAATCCCTCCATATCCTTTTAACTGATAACACAATTATCCACAGATTTTTTGCTAAAAGATTTTGATTTTTGTTTTCTAAAGACAGACTTACGGGGCGTGTAAGGTGGGTAGTTTAATTCATTCTGCTCACAACCCTTACTTGAGCCTTGAACAAAGTTGGCTACTTCATTCATATCCTGAAAAAAAAAAAAAAAAAAAAAAAAGGCAAATTCCAGTTTCAAATTGAAGCTAAAACATTCCCAACACCGATACTTTTTGGACTTTCAGCCAACTACGTGTATGTCATTGCAAAAGTGACTTGTAGCTGCTGACCGGAGCGCACAAGAAGCACAGAAAATAATATTTATTATTTCCTCCAGCAGCCACGACACCGATGTACGAAATCATCAAAAAAAAGTCTTTCTGAATGTCAAAATGATGAATTTGGAACAAAGTGGTGATGGTAGGATTTCACCCAAACTGGAGAAATTACAGCTTTTCCCAAATCCTGCGTTGTTTTTTCTACAAAGTCCCAAATATTTGCACAAAATAAAAACAACCCACAGGCTGCATGTTCCAGCCTGAAAAATGTTCTTACCCTGTAAAAATCCCAAATCTTACAAAAGGTGTTCACTTTTTCTCTACCTAAAAGCATAGCTCATTAAAAATAAAAGCTACCGTAGGAATTATGATCATTGTCACCATCAATTCTTTGATAAATAAAATTACACTGAATATGCCTTGACTGAAGGAAGCAAGTATCCAATGCATTAGGGTAAAATGTAAGTTTTTAAATTACAAACTTTAAATTAAAATTAAATAAAAAAATCAAAATTACAGAAGAGATGTACAAATCCTGCATGGATTTCAGGTTAGTCACAATAAACCTTTCTCCAAATTCATCGCAGAATTAAACAACCCATTGAGCCATAAAACTGATTTTTTTTCCTTTTTTACAAAAATAATTGAAAAAGGGTGAATTCCTTACAATCCAGAGCCCATCATACGGCACTTCCCTGTAAAATGTCTGACATTCTGACACCCACCAGCTGGTGCAGGTGGGACTGGTGAAATCTGGGAAGACGGTTCTGCCTGGCCACACCTAAATAAAAGGAAAAAAAAAAATAAAAAATTTAAAAAATGAAACATTCTGGGTATTAAAACTGAGAGTTATTTTTGCAGGACAGTGTTTTTACAGCCATCAGGAGAAAACTTTTGAGATATGGATTGCAAAAGAATTTGCACTCAGAAAGAAGTTAATGTCTTGAGTTTTCAGCTCAAAAGTCATTTTTAAGTCAAAATTAAGTTGTGCAAAATTGTGCCGTAAGCAGCTCCATTTGTAAACTTGTTCTAAAGAAATTTTCAAAGCACTAAAGGGGAAATTGCTATGTGATAATTGAAAATAAACCGATGTTGGCTGCCGGCATCTACTGGCCATTTAAAATGGTTCTTTTCCTTTTGACCTAATGTACAGAAAACTGCTAAAAAAATGAAATATTTCCTTACCTCGCCAATTAAGGCAGTACCATCAGATCCGTTAATCCAAACTTTACTGCTTTCTCCACTCTGATAGGATGGGTATTTCGAACCGTTTGCAAGATTCTCAGTGCTAATAGCTGGATCCTAAAAAAATGGAAATAAAATTACAAAACTACAGAAAATGTGCACCCACTGTTATTGAGCCCAGCAACTCTAAGGATGTCAACTGCAGCAACGTTCAATTATCCTGATATTATTTAAGAAGGAAAAATAATTTGTTTCTTTTGAAAAATACATAAATATATGATATTCTGTATTTGATGTAACGTCATAGTAAAACGTGATTATAATTATTACCAATAATAATAAATGCTTACCAGTATGAGAACATATTTTTTATTATAGTTGTGCAGATAGCTTTGAAACTTAGGGAGGTCTGCGAATTTCTCTTTGTCATAAGTAAAATCTTTCCTTGCTTCCATGTAATCAATATCTGTGTATTGAACGTCCTGAAAGAAAAGAAGCAATACTTGACTCCGGGATGTGCTGCATTTTGATTAAAATTTCTGGAAAATCAACCGATGCAATCAACTGGATGCAGGTGTCTATTTTTAATGGTTATCCACCAGTCTTGTTGTTTTTTTTTTCATGAAACTGGGAAAAAAAACGGCTCTTGATGCTGATGTTCTGTGGCTTCTGAGAGCATCAGAAAATCAGATATTGGGAAAACAAGCTATTTTGGTTGTTTCTGCTCAATTTCGCTGCCTTCTCCATGAAAAGCCACATTTTTACTCACGAAAGGAAGATCAACTGCTACGTTCCGCTCCACAACTGCCTTCACCTCGTCCAGAGACCCATAATCATAGCGACTAAGCTGAAAGCCGAGAGCCCAATAGGAAGGCAACGCCGGCAGTCCGACCAGCTGGAAATTAAAACCAAAAAAGGATGAGCTTTTTGGGTCCGATTCCCTAAATTTGCACTCCTCAGAGGGATTCAGCTGGAGCATGAGAAGCCACATTTGATGCAATCCCCTTCAACTGTGAAGTTTTCCTATGCTTTTTTCCCCAAAAAAACAGCCAAAAGCAAATGCTGATGCCAAGAACGACGTATCCATTGATACCCATTGAATTATTATGTTATCCTTAAAAGAGTAAGCTCTTTTGAAAATAATTATAATATTTACTAATTCGTTATTTAATATTTGAATGCTCAGAACTTTAACGTTCAACGTTCACCACTCAACGTTGCGACACTCAACGCAATTATTAACCAAACATCAATAATGCTGATTTTTGACGAGCAAAGCCAAAGGTTGGAGAACATCTGGCCAAAAATCAACCCTGACCAAAGCAGAATTACCAAAACCCAACTGCCCAGGGCCCCCGAGGGTGGATGCCTACCTTCACGTACTCTTGCACCACTTGCTCGGGAGTGTCACCTAAGAAGACATAAAAATCCAGAATTCCGCCAATTGTTCTGTAAGTGACTGCTGGCGCCGGTTGTAGGGCAAACTCTGCAAGCCAAAAAACACACAAAAATGGGATGGGATGTTTCCTAAATCTCCAGTGACTGTTATGATGACATGAGATGGAAAAAATCAAGTAAACCCAAAAGCTAAATTACTTGAGCTTAAAATGAAAAGTTTTCAGCTCCTTCTAAAAATGTTAATTATCTTAATTTTTAAAATGTTTCTATTTACTTTCCTTTACAGTCCGAAACAAGAAATCCTTCTCATTGAATTTTCAGTCTCAAGACACTAGAATATTTCACTTCAGCATCCAAATAAGCACCATTTTCCTTAATTAAGGAAAATAAGCACAATTTGCCTTAACAAAGGAAAACTAAGGGCATATATTTGAAAGTGCTGTTTAAACTTAATTTTAAATTTAGGTTCTGCTTTTAATGTCTCTTTGCATAGGAAAAATGAGGAAATCCTTGCCCTAATGACTGCGTTCACATGTTTTAAGACAACTCCTTTCAAAATTTAACAGGATATTGTATACTTTAAAAACTGAAATCAGCAGCTTTGCAGTGCAATAGCCCTGCAGATCATAGAAAAAAAAAGGATTTTTTTTTTCCTTTTTTGGAATGAGTAGAGCTGTGGAGAAGGCGTGCTTACCCATGGCATTGCTGTTCATCAAGAAAACACCAAAAGAGGCTCCACTTGTGTCTTCCAAACACAAGAAGAAAGTCTGGACGCCGTATAAGTTATCCATGTTCTTGAAGGAAAACAGAAAAGATCATTAAAAAAACACAATATCTCAAAAAATGTATCACCTGCAAGGTTAAGCTTCTCAGAATGGGAATGTAAAATTTGCTCAAAATCCAATGAAAACCCAGATTTGAGGAAAACCTGTCTCTCTCGGAGCCATACGGATAAGACCTCAAACCTCTGATTAAAAATTATTAAAAGGATGAAGATTATAAATTCTACCAGGGATGGAAAGGAAATAAACACAACCATTTCTGCAATGCATTTGGTTGTAGGCAAATGCAACCTGCCTTAGTTTGGGGTTGAAAAAGAAAAATAGAAGTAACAGCCCACAGGCAATATTTCAATATTTTAAAATAATAATAATTTGTAAGTACTGAGCCATTCTCCTGAATCCTATTTCAACAAGAGGATCAGTGCTGCATCAATCTAACTTTAAAGTGCCAGAAGTTATATCAGAAATGTCATTATTATTTATTTATTTTTAATTTTTGCAATATTGCCTTGTCGAGAACTAGCACACTCTAGCAGATATTTCTTTTTTCTCAAAAAGGCCAAAAGCTAGGAATAACTGTAGCGATAATCGTTTGAATTGATAATCGTTTGACTATTTCACCCAAAGATACAAACAAAAATATATTCCGAACGGGAATCCAAACTGAAAAAGCAATAATCTGCTTCTTGGAAACTGGATCAATTTGTGGAGAAAAAAAAAAGCTGGGGGGAAAAATAAGTAGGAAAAAAGCCATAAACAGCTGATAGAGCTATTATGTTTTGTAAATCAACAGCTGCCAAATGCGTTATTTCCTGAGCAACGAGGGAAAGTGTTGTACCGGCCAAGTTTTGCATGTGGCGAGGCACAGCCAAGCTGTTTTTTATTCTTTTTATCAGCAAACAAACAGTGTGAGATTTTGATGCTCATGAGCTGATAGGCAGCATGTTACAACACCGGTCAAATCGACCAAATCACTGCAAATATTGACCAAAAGCTATTCCACCGGCAATTTTACTGGGTTATATCTACCTTTTTGCAATCACATGCAGCACTCAGCACAGAATAAAATAAAATAAAATAATAAAGTAAAAACAAAATAAACATAAAATAAAATAAATAAATAAAATAAAATACATAAAATAAAATAAAATAAAACAAAATAAAACAAATTTTGGCGAGGTGCCAAACATGCAATATGTCTGGATCACAGGATTTGCCCAAAGAAAATATAATAAAATTTGCTTACTCCCGAAGGGGCAGAGTCCCGGCTGAACATGGGCCAGGTTTTCCAGTTGACATCGTGCTGGAATTGCTTGTGCACGTGCTCGCCAATGCCGTAGATGTTGCTGCTGGGGAGTTTTGTGGAGAGCTGCAAGAACTGGTCGGCGTACACCAGCGGGCCGATGGCGGTGTTGAACCTGGGGGGAATCGGGGAGAAAATGGGAAGGTCAGATCCGTTGGTGTCGCTAAATACAAAATAAATAAATAAATAAATAAATAAATAAATAAATAAAATCCCAAGCCATTGATTTCAAAAGAAAATTCGAATTTGAGTTTTGAAGAAAGTGATTTTGTCGCTTGGTGTGTCATATGATAGCCAAAACCTTTTTTCTTTTTTTTTTTTTTTTTGGCATACCACACTAAAAATACTGCGTGTTTAAACAATAATTCATCAGTGGTGATTTTTTTTTTTTTTTTTTTTCATTAAAAGCGACTTTGTTTTGCTCGTATTTAAATAAAAAGACGAAGGGTAATACAAACAACCCTCCAGAGTGTTGTTTCAAGCAGGTCCCCCTGGATTAAATGACGTGTTCTCCCCCTCCACGCCTCAATTAAATCAGAGGTGGTTTCCTGAACACCAGCTCCGTAATTAATGGCAAATTAGTCCCTAGAAAGGCTTTTAACAAAGCAAACAATACAAAGCCCGACGGACGAAAGCAAATCCTAGCTAATTAAACTCGAAGGGTTGCTAGTGGTCAGGCTGGTAATCACTTCTTAATTGGTTTAATAAATATTTCCTCCAGGTGCTTCCGCCTTTTAACGGGCCCCGGTGTTGGTTTAGGTTTAGTTCATGTTTGGGTGTTGGTTTTTTTATTTTCCTAAGGAAATAAAGGGATTTAAATGCTTCACTTTTCATATTTTATTCCTATTTCACTAAAAGTAGCTTACTGCTGGCTGGTAGGAAAAAGTCCCATATTGTATGCATAAGGCACGGCCTGATATTGATGGTTGAGAATTGCAGAATGAGCTTAATTAAGACCAAATATATATATATATGTAGTGATTTTAAGTGCTGCCGAGGATTTGTAATGATCGAGGACCTGAGGACTAATTGCCCTGAATTTATGGCACAAAGCAGCTGTGAAGATTTCCCCAAGATTAAGGGGAAAAGAGGGTGCGGAGGCAACAGGGCAAAAGGTGACCCTGTGAGATGGAGCTCCCCATCGCCCAAATTTTGAAAAGAATATTTCCAATTTTACATCGAAAGAATATTTCCATGCTGTTCATCCATCTAAAGAAGAAAAGCAGGAGCTGGCATGCCCGAAAGAGCACCCAATGTGACCATACATTCAAAATAAGATAAGATAAAATAAGATACATAAAATAAAATAATAAAATAAAATAAAATAAAATAAAATAAAATAAAATAAAATAAAATAAAATAAAATAAAGCAAAGCAAGCAACCAACCAAAAAAAAAGAAGGTGATGTCACAATATTATAAATGAAAAGCTCCAAAGTTACTCACAGGACTTTTCCGTTGCTTACTCGGGTCACCCTGATGCTAAAGGGATTGCTCTCGACATCGACTCTGTATTTTAAATCGGAGGCTGCCGATCCGGTGAAGGGCACCACGTGCTCATGGGGGACTTCAAACCTTTTGTTTTGGGGGTCAGTGATCTGTAAAGGAACACCGGGACGTTAAACATTAATGAATGTAACACTTTCCAGATTTAACGTCTGATGAGACCAGTTATGGAAGAGATCTGACTGGGATGGACTGGGAATCGTGGATGGAAGGGGTCTTAGAGACCGGTTATGGAGGTGATCTGACTGGAGCCAGATATATATTCATATATATATTAAGATATTTCCCATCATCTCCTCTCTAAAGGAGAATTATGCTCAAATTCTGAATAATAATAGTTTTAGGCATTTCTCAGCATCTCACTTCCAGTCTTTCTGGACGTCCTATATTGGCTGGTTATAGCCAAATCCACCCCAACTTCCACATTTCTGGCAGGAAAACGTGTGGCAAACACCTTCCATCCCCCCCCAGAAAATAAAAAAAAAAGGACAAAAATAGGGCAGGAAAAGTCCAGCCCAGGCTCAAAATCCATCAATGGCCACTGAATTTTACGCCACATAATAAAATGAATAAAAGTACTTACCCAAAGCTCTTTTTCTGATGAAAAGGGGGAAAAAATGGAAGTAGGATAAAAAATTCTATTTTGAGGGGATTTTTTTTCTGCATGAATGTTGTTGTGTTAATGATTTTGTACCCATTGCTCCTCCAGGTACAAGAAAGGCTTCTCCTGGTTCAGATTTTTTCATTAGAAACACAAGGAGTGCTAATTTTAGGTAGGAGCCACAGGACAAGAAAGAGGACTCATTACTCAATTAAATTAATTCCGTTATAATCTTGTAGAGTATCCCTTGTGCACCACCCAGGCCAAAGTTTTATAAAATAAACAAGTAAATAAATAAATAAATATAAAATAAATATAAAATAAAATAAAATAAATATAAAATAAAATAAAATAAAATAAATATAAATATAAAATAAAATAAAATAAATATAAATATAAAATAAAATAAAATAAAATAAAATAAAATAAAATAAAATAAAATAAAATAAAATAAAATAAAATAAAATAAAATAAAAACATTAAATTTGGAAAAACTCACCTTGAAGTGAAAGCGATTTTGTGTCTGATATTCCCCAGTGAGGAGCACGGTGTTGATGTCGTTCCCAAAAAGTGACGGTGCGGAGAGCCGGTTCAACAAAACTTGGAACCCTTGGGGTGGGGAAATTAAAATAAATAAAGCATAAAATCGCTGAATTTATTAGAATCCATGTTTTCCCAGTTCTTGGTGTGTGAACTCACCCTGTGGAGTCGACTGCAATTCCCCCCCCGTTTTGTAGCCATGGTTGGAGGAGAAGTAGCACCAGGGCACGTTGGTGTCAACCTGGGGGCTCCAGCAGCAGCCACGGAGGTTGCACAGGTTCTGGTCCAAAACAAAGCAAAAAAGGTGATTTTTTCCACAAATAAATCCCCTATTATACAGTTTATGAAACACACACGAGGTGCAGCCACCAAAAACCCTATATAACACTTCCCATCCACTCAGCTCAGGGATGTGCCAACATATCACGACAAGTATGTGCCAACAAGAGTTTTGGGGACTGAAACGAGAAATTTGCTCATTAGTTCCGAAAATAAATTAAAAAGGAGGATTTGGGGATATTTGGTTCTTCCTTAAAACCATCAGCAAATTAAGTTTTTTAAAGAAATTATTGCCATGGCAAATGGGATAAAAAAGGTCATAGGTTGAGGAGGGTTTTAAAGCAAACGAAGTAATGTTTTTAAAATTTCTGCTTTGAAATTTTTAGCATTGAAGTAATGTTTTAAAAACATTAAAAATAATGAAAAAAAAAACAAACAAACAAACAAACAAAAAAAAAAACATTGATTTTGGTATAAAGACAAATCAATTGCTTCCTTCCTGACATATAAATGTCTCCAAACGGAGCACCTGATGTGTCGATCATTCCAACCTCATGTTGAAAAACCAGAAATTTTCAAGTTAGTTCCGCGTAGCCTCAAATGGAGATAAAATCAACTTTATATAAAGCAATTAAAAAAAAAAATATATCAGTCTGTCGTGTAAAGCACACGTGCTGGAGTAGTGACAGCAACCTTTCCAACCCAATAAACCAATAAAACTTTCCAGCCCAATAAATTCCTTCATTATTTTTTTTTTTTCTGGAAGGAATTAAGTTGTTCACCCACGTTGTGAAAGAATATCACATTTGAAAGCAAGATATGGGCCCTCTGTTGCTTCAAGCATCCAATTATTTTTGTTATCATTAGCAATACACATCATTCCTGGGGTCAAAGCATCGCTGTGATAATATCCAGGGAATTTCATGGGGAACAAAGATCCACCCGTGTCCTCAACCCAATACAAAGATCTCCAGGACTTTCCCAAGGCCAATTTCTCCCCGTTTCAGTCAATGCAGAACCAGGCTGGATTTGGAGCAGCTCAGAACCACCCCAATTTCACCCACTTTTGTGCAAAAGCCCAAGAAAAGCTCATTTTTATGGTATTTGGCTCAGTTTTGCAGTAAGCACAGAGATGCCTACAAAACCACCCAAGACAAACCAAAATTCACTTTAATTATAAAATATTTCAACTGCCTTAATGACTATTAAGACTGAATATTTTTAAAACAACTATTGGATATCAGAAAATGACTAAAACGAATGTTTAATACCAGAAAACAATTATTAAATATCAGAAAACAGCTACCGAATATCAAAAGTGAACTATTCGTCCCATATCGGGGCATCCACCATCCTCTTCCTCCAACTTTCTCCTACCTTCCAATCATTCCTCCTTCCTCCCTAGCCCAAAAACTATTTCCATAAGAATATTAGAGGAGAATAATTAAATATTAATGCTTAAATTAGCTCATTTAGGTAGGAATTTAGAGCGTATGCTTTATAGCACATATCATAGAGCACGTATCGTTCACGTCCACCACCGGTGATGGAGCAGAGTCCACCCGAAGAAGGGGCCCGTGCCATTATCAAAGTCATAATTTTATATAAATATTTAAGCTCACCCTGCCCTCTGGGCTATAAAAGCGACCTCCCAAATGCCGATAGAGGCACTGGGGGCAAAAATAGCGAGCTTATCCAGAGATAACCTCGATAGCGGCGATAACCGCTGAACGTTGAACTCTGCCCCCAGGATCAAGGCAAGGCATGGCTGCTTTGTGTAAAATTCCACAGATCAAGCAGGGTTTTATCAGAAAAAAATGATAAATCTCCAGCTAGCACGCGTGCTGGTCATGGTAAGCGATACCAGGGCGTGTTCACGAGTATCGTCGAGCTCGTATTCGAGCGTTTCATTTCCCTCGGTCCTGTGGCTGGCTAGGAAATGGTTATTTTCTCCCCATCCCTCTCTGCTCCATAATTCTAGTTTTATGAGCTCATTTGCTTTGGTTTTTGTTTGTTTTGTTTTGGTATTTGGGATGGAAAAGAAAAGCGAGACGGATGCTAACTGGCTCTACGAGTTTCCACAAATCGAAAATTTCCCAGCCAACATTTAGCCCAAAATCTACTTAATATCGGAAAAAAAGAAAAAAGAACAACAAAAAAACCAACAATAAAATGCCTTTTGTTACTTATTATTATAGAATTGTTCAGTTATTCCATCAAATCAACTTAACAGTCTTCAATAAGGAAAGAAATTTTCAATGCTTAAAAATCAATGGACTCTAATGGGTGATGCACAATGTGAGATTTAAATAAATAAAATTTCACCACATCTTTGCTGCACTGCTGTGGGGAGAATAATTCCCAAAATACGTGATTCTCTGGTTTTATCCTCAAATTCTGCAATGTTTAATGCCTGTGATATGGAATGGTAGGAATGATGCACAACGTGGGACGCGCCATAAAAATATTTGATAATTAAATTCTTATTAAATAATTATAGAGTTCACTTCTGACATCACACCAAAAAAAAATGCACTTCTGGCAAATCATGATTTGCCATGAAGCCAGGTTGCAGCAAAGCCTAGAGGAAATTTTCCCCAAATTGCTTCATTTGGGCCTAATTTTGTTCCCAACCCCAGTCCATGGCATGGGCTTTATTGCTCCCTTGAGGAGAAAAATCAGACTTGATAATGGGCTGAAATTGGTTTTAAAAAATAATACTAATTTCTTTTCAATTTAATCTTTTAATTAAAAAAATAATAATAAATATTGTTTTTAACGTTGGTTCAAAACTTTGAAATATTGGTTAAACATCGGTTTAAGAATTGGTGTTAAAAGTAGTTGTTAAAACTGGTTGTAAAAATTGGTTGTTAAATTTGGTATTTGCACACTACCAAGAATAATAACGCTTTTGCAGGTTGAAAAAGCATTATAAATAAATAAATAGTTTTGGTATAAATAACGTATTTTACTATTATGAAATGTGAGTAATTTTGGCCCTGGGTTTTGGCTGTAACACCTGGCTTTTGTGCGTTTTTGGGGTATTTCCAGACCTTGGTGGCAAATTGATCCGGGATGCAGTCAATTTTCTCGGCTGTTGTCACACTCGGGCAGGTCGGGAAAAAATCTGCGAGGCGAAGGAACCCAAAGGTTAATTTGGGGTTGTGGATGAACATTTCACACCATTTAAGTTACCCAAAACCCAAATTATTGCCATGCTCTTGCATCTGGTGTTTGTTTCTTGCCCCTGGAGCACCCAACCACCATCATCCATCTGAACTGCTGCCACGTCTCCGGTTATACAAAATTTTACAACTGCCAAAACCAACAAATAGAGAGAAAAATCTTCGTTTTTTCATTATTATTTTTTTTCAGGGTGTTTGTGAATGATTCCTGAAGTAATACAATAACAAAAAAATTAACATTTTTGGTTATTTCCTGCTATCGGCATGTGACTCCGGTTTACCTTTGGTTAATGATTAAAATGGGAGACTTGCCAAGAAGAGAACGTCGTAAATTTTTGCAAAAGCGCAAGGAACAGAATGCAAATTTTCTTGCTTTCCCACATTTTCCAAGACCCCTACAACAGGCATTACAAGAATACCCTCAATTTCCGAAGGAATCCTTCCCATTCACCTCCAGAATCCAATTTGTGCAAAATTTCCATTGATTTTCTTTATCGGATTTTTGTCAAACTGATCTGAAAATTCCAAAACGGTGATTTTTTTTTTTTTTTTTTCCCCAGAAATTGACACTTACGAGTATTGCCAGTATCGCCAGTATTTACTATTATTTCTTCCTTCGTCGTCAAAATGCCAATGAGGACGCAAGCCACAGCCACCGCCAAGCAGAAGAGGACGATAAAAATTATTTCCAATTTGCTGAATTTCGCCTTTCCCATCTATGGAGGAACACCGTTGCATGAGGAACCCCAAAGAAAAAAAAATTTGGAAAAGATGGAAATTATTTCTATTTTAAATTGTGCCCTTAATACACGTATTAACAAAAATTAAAATATTTCTAAAATAGCATTTTAAAAAAACATTAGTTTCAATAATTCTCCTATTCCATACAATTCAAACCACGTGCAGGACACTGTTATTCGTCACATGTTCCTGCAAAAGTATATTCAAAACAGAATTTTTACCAACTCTAATTAGAGTCTTTTTTATTTTTTTCTTTTTTGCTGAAATTCCAGAACCAAAAATGAAAAATCGGGTTTTGAAAAATTTGTTTAAAAAAAAAACAACTTTTGAAAAAAGTATTTTTTCAAACGACCAAAAATTTGTGTACTCTACCAGAGGAGATTGATATATTAAATATTAAAGTTTGTTAAAATAAAATTTTTGTGCAAGGTGGCTCTCCCAACCAACCATAACATTCACTTCTTTTTTTTTTTTTAAAAAAAAAATCCAATTATGGAAGCACCCAAAATGAAGAAGTTTGAGCGCTAAATGTCTGCTCTCCCACAGTTCAACTGCGGAGCAAAATTTCTAGAAAAACAGGAAAGCAACAAATTCAGTAACGCACCTTACGGCCCTCCCTCCTTCCTTTCCAGCTCTGGTTTTGCGGCCGTAATTCCTGGTTTTATTCCGTCTCGTTATCAGCCGGGCGTGTCATTTGCTAACGAACCTGGCCAATGGCAGCTGCACGCGGCCGTAAATGGCTTTAATTTTTTATTTATTTATTTTTAAAGGTTTACAGTTTTGCTGATTCTGCAGAGCGGCCAAGGCAGGCGTTTCCCTGATTTACAGTACTACATGATAAAAAATAAATTAAAAAAAAAAAAAAAACACATTTCTGAGGGTTTATTGCCCATTTGCACTGAGCCATGATTACCTGAAATTAAGGCATCAAAATTGGAAATAAAATTAGAATTAGAATGACATCGAGGCACTACAAATAAAATCAGAATTAAAATTAGGATTAAAAATGAAATCAGGTGATTAAAATTAAATTTAGAATTAGAATTTTAGAATTAGAACTAGAGTTAGAACTAGAGTTAGAATGAAAATTAATAGAACTAAAATTAGAAATTAAAATTAAAATTAAAATTAAAATTAAATTAATTAAATTAAATAAAGGCATCATAAAGGCACCCTGGGTAAATCTCCACCCTCCTCCAGGACACAGGCACCCCCAAAATTTGCTTCTTTTGCACAGAAATAACAGAACACCTAACCAGGGACTCAGGAAATGAAAAAAAAATAATCAAAAGAAGAAGAGTAAGAATAAAAGTAATAGTAGTAATAATAGTAATAGTCATAATAATAATAATATAATACTAGTAAAATAATAATAATAATAATAATAATAATAATAATAATGACAATTATAAAAATAATAATGGTAATTATAATTATTATAATTAAAATAATAATGGTAATTATTATTATGGGCTGCTCCAGGAATTGCCGTGAATCACTGCTGGCTGATAAAAATTCCGAAAAAAAATTTTATTCTAAAACGAACTGGAAAAAAATGGGGGTTTTCTGACCCAAAAGCGCGCTTTTTGGGCCAGGAACGGAGGCCGGCGGGAAGGAGGCCCAGGAAATCCCGCAAACCTCGGTGTTATCTCCGAGCCTTCGTTAGGGCCGAGATAACGAGCGGGGGGCGGTCACGTGGCCGGCCAGCCCCAGGAGGTTTATGGCCGATGAAGGCCCGGCCCCGGTCGCCTTGGAGGCCCCGTTGGAGGCCACGGGGGGGTGTAAAGGCTCGGCCGGGAAAACGATCGCATTTATCGGGAAGGAGGAGCACGTGAAGTGGGGGGGGGGGGGGCGGGGCGTGGGTGTAGAGCTCCATGGCCATGGGTGCAAAGCTTCGTGGTCATGGGTATGGGTGTAGAGGGTCATGGTCATGGTCATCATGGTCATGGATGTAGAGGTTCTTGGTCATGGTCATCATGGCCATGGGTATAGAGGTTCATGGTCATGGGTCTAGAGCTTCATGGGCATGGGCATGGGCATGGTAGAGCTTCGTGGTCATCATGGTCATGGCCATGGGTATAGAGCTTCATGGTCATGGTCATCATGGCCATGGGTGTAGAGTTTCATGGTCATGGTCATGGGTGTAGAGGTTCATGGTCATGGCCATGGGTGTAGAGCTTCATGGGCATGGGCGTGGTAGAACTTTGTGGTCATCATGGTCATGGCCATGGGTATAGAGGTTCTTGGTCATGGTCATGGGTGTAGAGGTTCGTGGTCATGGTCATCGTGGTCATGGGTGCAAAAGTTCATGGCCATGAGTGTAGAGCTTCATGGGCATGGCCATGGGTGTAGACCTTCATGGTCATGGTCATTGTGGTCATGGGTATAGAGGTTCTTGGTCATGGTCATGGGTGTAGAGCTTCATGGTCATGGTCATGGGTGTAGACTTTCATGGGCATCACGGTCATGGTCATGGGTCTAGAACTTCATGGTCACGGTCATCATGGTCATGGGTATAGAGGTTCTTGGTCATGGTCATGGGTGTAGACCTTCATGGGCATCATGGTCATGGTAGATCTTCATGGTCATGGCCATGAGTATAGAGGTTCATGGTCATGGTCATCATGGTCATGGGTTCATGGTCATGGTCACGGGTGTAGACCTTCATGGGCATGGTAGACCTTCATGGTCATCATGGTCATGGTCATGGTCATGGTAGACCTTCATGGGCATGGGGGTAGAGCTTCATGGTCATGGTCATGGCCATGAGTATAGAGGTTTGGTCATGGTCATGGTCATGGTCATGGTCATGGGTGTAGACCTTCATGGGCATCATGGTCATGGTCATGGGTCTAGAACTTCATGGTCATGGTCATGGGTTCATGGTCATGGCCATGGGTGTAGACCTTCGTGGTCATGGTCATGGTCATGGTCATGGTCATGGTAGAGCTTCATGGTCATGGTCATGGCCATGGGTACAAAGGTTCATGGTCATGGCCATGGGTGCAGACCTTCATGGGCATCGGCCTTCATGGTCATGGGCACTGGGAGGATACTGGGAGCACTGGGGGGGGGCACTGGGAGGGTATCGGGAGGATTGGGAGATACTGGGAGGGTACTGGGGGCACTGGTGTATACTGGGAGCACTGGCGCAGCGCCTCATCATTAATGCTGTAATTACCATCGACAGGAACAGACCCGCCCATACCGCCCCCCCCCCCCCCAAAAAAAAAAAGCCCCCCCCCCATTGTCCTGGGGGGGTCCCCATCATTCGGGGAGGGGGTCCCAAAGTCCACGGGGGGGTCCCAAAGTCCAGGGGGGGTCCCCGTTGTCCTGGGGGGGGGGTCTCCGTTGTCCGGGGGGGTCCTCAAAGTCTGGGGGGGGGGGGGAGCATTTTTTTTTGGGGGGGGGGTGTAATCCGGGGGGGCATCTTCTTGGTCCCATTATCCTTCGGGGGGGGGGTCCCCATAGCCCTGGGGGGGGTCCCCATCGTCCTTTGGGGTCCCCATTTTCCTTTGGGGGGGTCCGATGGTCCTGGGGGTCCCATTGTCCTTGTGGGGGGGTCTTCATGGTTTGGGGGGGGGTCCCCATTGTCCTTTGGGGTCCCATTTTTTTTTGCGGGGGGGTCCCGTTGTCCTTGGGGGGGGTCCCCATTGTCCTTGTGGGGGGGGTCTTCATGGTCCGGGGGGGGGGTCCCCATGGTCCTGGGGGGGTCCCCATTCTTCTTGGGGGTCCCGTTTGCTTTGAGGGGGGGGACCCCACTTTCCTTTCACCGGGGGGGGGTCCTCACTCTTGGGGGGGTCGTCCCGGGGGGGGGGGGGGTTCCCCAAATGGGGGGGGGTCACACGTAGGCGTTGCGCCCGTATTTGTCCCCCAGGCTGACGGCGGAGGCGCCCCGGGGCCGGGGGGGGCCCCCGAGGGGGTGGCTGCGAGAAATGGGGGGGGGGGCACGGGGTTAATGGGGGGGGGGCACGGGGTTAATGGGGGGGGGGACACGGGGTTAATGGGGGGGGCACCCCCAAACCTCGGCCCCTCCCCAGTAGGATATGGGGGGAATTTTAAGGGGGGGGGGGGCAAATGGAGTTCCTTGGGGGGGGGGTATATGGGGGGGCATAGTGATGGGGGGGGGTCAGAATTGGGGGGGGGGTCACAATTTGGAGG
>NW_028136998.1:0-50411 GCF_965140915.1 Aythya marila | reverse complement strand
GGTGAGGGTTCCAGTGAGTGCTGGTAAATGCAGTTCTCGAGCACTCGGCCTGTGATTGGCCATGCTGGCTGTGCGGGGAATGCTGGTAGGTGTAGTTTTCCGGCACTGGGAGGCCATGTTGTGTGCCCAGAGCATGCCGGGAGATGTAGTTCTCGGGACTCCGGACTTCCGGGAGGCCATGTTGCGTACCCAGAGTATGCCGGGAAATGTAGTTTTCGGATTCGGGACTTCCGGGAGGCCATGTTGAATGCCCAGAGCATACCGGGAGATGTAGTTCTCGGGAACTAGGGTTAGGGGCTAGGGCTGGGGCTAGAGTTAGGGTTTCGGGTGAGGGTTGGGGTTGGGGGTTATTGTTAGGGTTAGTGGTTTAGGGTTCGGCTTAGAGGGTTATGGTTAGGGATAGGTTAGGGGTAGGTTTAGAGGGTTAGGGTAAGGGTTAGGGGTTAGGGGTTGGGACTGTGGTTAGGCTTAGGGTAAGGGTTAGGGTGAGGGTATTAGGGTTAGGGTTCGGGTTCAGATTAGGGTAAGGGTTAGGGCAAAGGTAAGTGTTAGGGTAAGGCTAAGGGTAAGGCTTAGGGTGAGGATAAGGTTTAGGGAAAGGGTTAGGTTTAGGGTAAGGATTAGGGTAAGGGTAAGGATTAGGGTTAGGTTTGGGGTAAGAATAAGGGTAAGCTAATGGTTAGGATAAGGGTAAGGGTTAGGGTAAAGGTTTTCATTTGTTAAAGCTGAAACGCAGTATGCAATCTGGGACGTCACAGCCAGAGCTGCCTATGGCAAGGTGAAAGAGGAAAAGATGGAGCAGATGTTCTACTCCTAGTTTTTTCTTTATACGTAAATAAAGGTTTGAGCTAATTCCAGTTGGAAGAGTTCCAATTACTTGCTTGGTCATAATGTCTTTTAATATTGAAAGCTGCAGCAAAAGCATGGGGATTTTTACTTCTAGAAACACCCTAGTTCTCTTGTCTGCACTATGCATGCTTTTGAGCTAAAACTGATTAAAAAATAAAAAGAAAAATCACACACACACACACAAAAAAAAAAAATAAACAAACACCACAGCTGCTGCTGCTGCTCTCTTCCTACTTCCTTGTGCTTTGCCCCTTCCCTTCCCAGGTGATTGGATTTGGGTGCTAGTCGGGGCCAAATGGTATGTGAGTCCCAGGCATCCCCTCAGAGAGCTCATTCTGCTTGGGCTGCTCTTTGGGGTGTTTGTTTTTCCTTCGGTCAGTTGCAGGCTTCTTCAGGTGGATGAGAGTTTATGGACTGATGCGTTTCCAAGTAGCGAGGGGTACGCACATCTTTTTGAGGTAACAGCTAGTAGGATCTGTTAGAATAATGTAGTACTTGGTGCCTTTATTGCATGCAGTTCTTTATCAGGTGAGTAACTGTTGCGAGTAACTGAAGTCAATGTTACTTGGTGTGTTTGCTATGCAGTGCCTGTGCGGACTATTGCACGAGACACAGCTTTCTGACATCTGGCCCAGCAACTACTAAATAAGGGGAGGGGAGAAGCTGAAGAACGACCAAAGGACAAAGCCTGGGAGGAAGACTACGAGCCTTCAGTACGAGCGGCCCCCAGAGGGACCACCGGAGACTGATAACGCCTGCACCAGTGGGAGGGTTTGGATTCTGGGAACTAATTAGAATAACCCTGCCTTTTGTAGAAGTAGTAATGAATATGTATTAGCCTAGCAGCATAAAAACCAGCCGCCTGATGTAACTTGTGTGCGTCTTGGTGGAGCAGAGACTCCTGGCGCACCCAGCGCTGCTTGCTTACCTCTATTCCTTTAATAAATCATAAACATTAATTGTAAGCCTATTTGGGACTCGGTCATTTATTACAAGTGGGACCTCCCGATGGGTGGAAGCTGTCGGGATAGGTCGGGATGCTGAGGCGTGGTGCTGCAAGGAGGTTGGTGGTCGGTGGCGCCCTGGGGCAGGCCGAATTGGGAGGGGGCGAGGCGGCGGGTGGTCGGTGGCTTCTGTGGAAAAGGCGCTTGTATGGGGGGGCTGCGCATTCAGAGGAACCTTGACAGGCTGCAGATAGGGGCAGGCAGGAACCTTTTGAAGTTCAGGAGAGGGAAATGCCAAGCCCTACCCCTAGGGAGAAACACCTCTGTTTACCAGCACTGGCTAGCTCGATACTGAATAAGCATTTCTTCATGGAAGGGGTGCTTTGCTATTAGAACAGGCTGCCCGGGGAAGTGGTAAGAGACCCGATCCTTAAAAGTATTGAAGAGACATGTGGACATAGCCCGGGAGTCCGGCCTCCGGCAGGGCGGGAGCTGGCTCTTCCGAGCCCCTGTGCTCCGGTCTTGTGCGACGCGTTTGCAAGCAGCACCGGGTGCCGGGTCCGACATCGGACGGTTCGGGGACGGCGATTCCGGGGCCGTCGGCTAGCGGGGGCCGGCTATGTCGTGTCCCGGGGATCCGACTTCAGGGGGCGTGGGGGCCGGCCGTGCAGTGAAGCGGGGGGCTGGCGTCCGCCGGCTTCCCAGAGAGCGGGCTTTCGGTCCCGTGCGGTTCGGTGGCCGGCCGTCCCGAAACCCTGGGCACCGGTCCATTGCTAGACTCAGCGGGCTCCGGGGCCGAACTCGGCTTCTCGGGGCCGGCGGTCGCGGTGTCCAGGTGTCCCGCCTCGGGCGGCGCGGGGCCGGCTGTCCCTAGCAGCTGGGTTCCCAAGAGCTTCTGGGCTCCCAAGCGTCGCCCAAGACCGGATCCCAGAGAATCGGGACGGCCGGCCGCACCGCTGCGACTAGCACAAGCGTCTCCCGACAACGGAGCCCAGGAGCTTGCGAGGGTCAGATTCCGCGCCCCGGGATAGAGAAACGGGGAGCGCGGGTCGGCCGGCCGCAGCTTCGCACGGGACCGAACCCCCTGTCTCCGGCACGGCCAGACCCCGAGCCGGCAGACAGCAGCCTCCCGCTTCACGGCACAGTCGGCCCCCAACCCGCCCGAGTTCTGATCGCCGGGACACGGGACAGCCGGCCGCGCCGCCCGAGGCCGGACACCTGGAGCCCGGGACCGCCGTCCCTGACAAAGCCAAAGTCGGACCCGGACCCCGCTGCGGCTAGCACACGCGTCGCCCAGGACCGCAGCCTAGGACCTCGGGACGGTCGCATCCCGCGCCTCCGGCAGGAGCTACCCGGGAGGGCAGGACGGCCTGCCGCAGCTCCGCAAGAGACCGAACCTGCTGGATTCCGGGACGGCCAGAGCCCGAGCAGCCTCCCGCTTCACGGCTCGGCAGGCACCCACGTCGCCCGACTTCGGACCCACGGGACAGCCGGCACCCGCGCCGCCGGAGGCCGGACACACGGGCCTCGGCATCGCCGTCCCCGAACCGCACGAAGTCACACACGGTCTCCGGTGCGTCTGGCACACGCATCGCAAAGACCGGAGCCCAGATTATAGGATCAGCCAGCCCCGCGCCGCCCGAGGTCGGACCGGGAACCCGGTGCGCTTGGCACATGCGTCGCCCAAGAACGGCGCCCAGAGCCGCGGGATGGTCGTGCGTCACGCAGCCCGAGTTCGGACCCCCGGAACACGGGACAGCCGGCACTCGTGCCTGGCTCTTAGGGACTTGGAAAGAGTCCTGATGCTGTGCCAGCACTATGCAGCAATAGGCACAACACTGGAGTGATTTCAGTGTTGTTCCAGCTACGAGTGCAGAGTACAGCACTGTTCGGGCTGCTGCAGGGAAACGGTGACTCCAGCTCAGACAGACGCAACACAACTTCCACCCCTTATTCCATAACATTTGTGTCACAATCAGGTACAGTTTAGTATATAGATGGTCTCATCACCATAGTTTTCTGTCCATTGAAGCATTTTTATGTCTGTACTTCTCTTTATTCTATAGGTATTTTCCCAAAATGCTCATAAAAAACTGTTGATGGTTTCACCATCATCTGTCAAAGTGGTCACTCAGGGCAGGCGAAGTTGGTTTTCTTGACACCAGCACCAGCTTAGCTCACATCACTGTTGCACTTGCCTGGTTCCTTGCAAAGTTGACCTTTCATTGGTTCTGCAGTGTCCTCCTACAACACATAACTCGGATGACAGATTAATTTTCTCCCAGTGTTAAATCTCCTTGAGGCACACACTTGATATCCCCATCTTTCTGCATCACCCACCAGGTATACCCTGGACCTTGGGCAAAGACAATCCCACGAGTGGGTTTGCCTTTTCCCATGGCAGGGGCAACCCACACCGCCTTCCCCATCCACTTCCCCACATGCACTACAGTGACTTTAGCTTCTCCCACAGTGTGTAGGGGTTTTGTTTCAGCAGGACCAGCACGGCTTTCAGACCCCCTGTTGTTAACTAACCAAGTGGCCTCTGGTAGGTTTATATCCTAATGTTTCCATGTCGCAGCACCCAATGCTCGCAGCATAGTTTTTAACAGTCCATTGTACCTCTCAATCTTCCCAGAGGCTTGTGGGATCCCAGCTGCTTGGCTTCGTTGCCTTCTAGCTGTTGGGTATTGGCCCCACTATCCCAGCGTCGAAGCAGCCAAGTGAGGATGTGCTCACCTGGACGGCGACTGAAGGCTTTTCGTATTTCTCGCAGCTCACTCAAGGATAGAGACCGAGTAGTTTCTGATTCATCTATGATTTCAGTCTCTTCTTCGTGATGTTGCCGT
Organism: Aythya marila; assembly: GCF_965140915.1. Taxonomy (NCBI): domain Eukaryota; kingdom Metazoa; phylum Chordata; class Aves; order Anseriformes; family Anatidae; genus Aythya; species Aythya marila. Next base: position 45,769 of record NW_028136998.1, on the reverse strand, counting down.
GATAACGCTGCTTTAGAGCCGCTTGCCTTTTCCTCTTCTCCCTCATCCATAGGAGGCGCTCCTTCCCTTACTAAACGACCTGATCTCCGTTTCCACTGTTTTGTCTTTACTACGGGGGCGACTGATACCAAAGATGGTCGGTCCTCTGGGGTGGTCACAGTGTGTGCTGTCTCATCATCAAATTCAAGAACCTTCCTATCCCCTTGAGGGTGCTGGGCAAGGTTAATTGACGTCTGATAGGCGTAAGCCAGACCCCAGCAGAGTGCAGCCAGCTGGTGGAGTTCTCTAGTATTGCCAGGGTCAGGGCATAAATCTTTCAAACATTCTAACAACTTTCTTGGATTTTGTACTTGTTCAGGGGTGAAATTTAGAACCATTGGAGGAGAAAACCGTGATAGGTACCTGCCCAAATCCCCCCACACACCTTGCCACCCACAACTTTGTCTGGGGACAGGTCCTTGGATAATATTCTTAATAAACTGCTTTGCCTCGGGGAAGAAGACAAACACTACACCTAGTAAGAGGAGGATAATATCTCACCGGGGTATCCAAGATACTGAAAGGCTGCTGTAATTAGCCCACAGGGAGAAAAGTAGAAGGCACCACACCCGATATTATTCACTGATTGACTGCTGGGGGCAAAAAAGAAGGCACTGTAATTCTTAATATTGTCAATAATATAATCTCCAGGAGACCAGGAGGATAACAATGCCGGGCTTGAATACCAAACCAAACTGAAGGCCAGTATGTTACAGCACAACATGTTAAAAAAACAAGCACAGACTTCAACATTTTCTCCGATCGGATGTAAAAAAAAAAGGAAAACAGAGTGGGCTACATACAACATATCCACACAGAAAAGTATTACCAGAAAACCGAGCATTATGACAACCAATATGTTAGTTGTAAATACTTCAATCAATACTACTGTTACTGGGACCCTCGAGCCCCACGTTGGGCGCCAAAAAGGACAGTGGTGGTTTTACTTAGGTGGGCGGCCGAGCTCCACCACAACCGCTCCCTCACTCCCCCTCTCGTCAAAGAGGGAGGGGGAGAAAATACAACACAATCCCGGGGCACGGGATTCTGTCCTCCGGTGGCGCGGGTGCCAGTTGTCCTGTGTTCCGGGGGTCCGAACTCGGGCTGCGTGACGCACGACCATCCCGCGGCCCTGGGTGCCGTTCTTGGGCGACGCATGTGCCAAGCGCACCGGGTTCCCGGTCCGACCTCGGGCGGCGCGGGGCTGGCTGATCCTATAATCTGGGCTCCGGTCTTTGCGATGCGTGTGCCAGACGCACCGGAGACCGTGTGTGACTTCGTGCGGTTCGGGGACGGCGATGCCGAGGCCCGTGTGTCCGGCCTCCGGCGGCGCGGGTGCCGGCTGTCCCGTGGGTCCGAAGTCGGGCGACGTGGGTGCCTGCCGAGCCGTGAAGCGGGAGGCTGCTCGGGCTCTGGCCGTCCCGGAATCCAGCAGGTTCGGTCTCTTGCGGAGCTGCGGCAGGCCGTCCTGCCCTCCCGGGTAGCTCCTGCCGGAGGCGCGGGATGCGACCGTCCCGAGGTCCTAGGCTGCGGTCCTGGGCGACGCGTGTGCTAGCCGCAGCGGGGTCCGGGTCCGACTTTGGCTTTGTCAGGGACGGCGGTCCCGGGCTCCAGGTGTCCGGCCTCGGGCGGCGCGGCCGGCTGTCCCGTGTCCCGGCGATCAGAACTCGGGCGGGTTGGGGGCCGACTGTGCCGTGAAGCGGGAGGCTGCTGTCTGCCGGCTCGGGGTCTGGCCGTGCCGGAGACAGGGGGTTCGGTCCCGTGCGAAGCTGCGGCCGGCCGACCCGCGCTCCCCGTTTCTCTATCCCGGGGCGCGGAATCTGACCCTCGCAAGCTCCTGGGCTCCGTTGTCGGGAGACGCTTGTGCTAGTCGCAGCGGTGCGGCCGGCCGTCCCGATTCTCTGGGATCCGGTCTTGGGCGACGCTTGGGAGCCCAGAAGCTCTTGGGAACCCAGCTGCTAGGGACAGCCGGCCCCGCGCCGCCCGAGGCGGGACACCTGGACACCGCGACCGCCGGCCCCGAGAAGCCGAGTTCGGCCCCGGAGCCCGCTGAGTCTAGCAATGGACCGGTGCCCAGGGTTTCGGGACGGCCGGCCACCGAACCGCACGGGACCGAAAGCCCGCTCTCTGGGAAGCCGGCGGACGCCAGCCCCCCGCTTCACTGCACGGCCGGCCCCCACGCCCCCTGAAGTCGGATCCCCGGGACACGACATAGCCGGCCCCCGCTAGCCGACGGCCCCGGAATCGCCGTCCCCGAACCGTCCGATGTCGGACCCGGCACCCGGTGCTGCTTGCAAACGCGTCGCACAAGACCGGAGCACAGGGGCTCGGAAGAGCCAGCTCCCGCCCTGCCGGAGGCCGGACTCCCGGGCTATGTCCACATGTCTCTTCAATACTTTTAAGGATCGGGTCTCTTACCACTTCCCCGGGCAGCCTGTTCTAATAGCAAAGCACCCCTTCCATGAAGAAATGCTTATTCAGTATCGAGCTAGCCAGTGCTGGTAAACAGAGGTGTTTCTCCCTAGGGGTAGGGCTTGGCATTTCCCTCTCCTGAACTTCAAAAGGTTCCTGCCTGCCCCTATCTGCAGCCTGTCAAGGTTCCTCTGAATGCGCAGCCCCCCCATACAAGCGCCTTTTCCACAGAAGCCACCGACCACCCGCCGCCTCGCCCCCTCCCAATTCGGCCTGCCCCAGGGCGCCACCGACCACCAACCTCCTTGCAGCACCACGCCTCAGCATCCCGACCTATCCCGACAGCTTCCACCCATCGGGAGGTCCCACTTGTAATAAATGACCGAGTCCCAAATAGGCTTACAATTAATGTTTATGATTTATTAAAGGAATAGAGGTAAGCAAGCAGCGCTGGGTGCGCCAGGAGTCTCTGCTCCACCAAGACGCACACAAGTTACATCAGGCGGCTGGTTTTTATGCTGCTAGGCTAATACATATTCATTACTACTTCTACAAAAGGCAGGGTTATTCTAATTAGTTCCCAGAATCCAAACCCTCCCACTGGTGCAGGCGTTATCAGTCTCCGGTGGTCCCTCTGGGGGCCGCTCGTACTGAAGGCTCGTAGTCTTCCTCCCAGGCTTTGTCCTTTGGTCGTTCTTCAGCTTCTCCCCTCCCCTTATTTAGTAGTTGCTGGGCCAGATGTCAGAAAGCTGTGTCTCGTGCAATAGTCCGCACAGGCACTGCATAGCAAACACACCAAGTAACATTGACTTCAGTTACTCGCAACAGTTACTCACCTGATAAAGAACTGCATGCAATAAAGGCACCAAGTACTACATTATTTTAACAGATCCTACTAGCTGTTACCTCAAAAAGATGTGCGTACCCCTCGCTACTTGGAAACGCATCAGTCCATAAACTCTCATCCACCTGAAGAAGCCTGCAACTGACCGAAGGAAAAACAAACACCCCAAAGAGCAGCCCAAGCAGAATGAGCTCTCTGAGGGGATGCCTGGGACTCACATACCATTTGGCCCCGACTAGCACCCAAATCCAATCACCTGGGAAGGGTAGGGGCAAAGCACAAGGAAGTAGGAAGAGAGCAGCAGCAGCAGCTGTGGTGTTTGTTTTTTTTTTTTTTTGTGTGTGTGTGTGTGTGATTTTTCTTTTTATTTTTTAATCAGTTTTAGCTCAAAAGCATGCATAGTGCAGACAAGAGAACTAGGGTGTTTCTAGAGGTAAAAATCCCCATGCTTTTGCTGCAGCTTTCAATATTAAAAGACATTATGACCAAGCAAGTAATTGGAACTCTTCCAACTGGAATTAGCTCAAACTTTTATTTACGTATAAAGAAAAAACTAGGAGTAGAACATCTGCTCCATCTTTTCCTCTTTCACCTTGCCATAGGCAGCTCTGGCTGTGACGTCCCAGATTGCATACTGCGTTTCAGCTTTAACAAATGAAAACCTTTACCCTAACCCTTACCCTTATCCTAACCATTAGCTTACCCTTATTCTTACCCCAAACCTAACCCTAATCCTTACCCTTACCCTAATCCTTACCCTAAACCTAACCCTTTCCCTAAACCTTATCCTCACCCTAAGCCTTACCCTTAGCCTTACCCTAACACTTACCTTTGCCCTAACCCTTACCCTAATCTGAACCCGAACCCTAACCCTAATACCCTCACCCTAACCCTTACCCTAAGCCTAACCACAGTCCCAACCCCTAACCCCTAACCCTTACCCTAACCCTCTAAACCTACCCCTAACCTATCCCTAACCATAACCCGCTAAGCCGAACCCTAAACCACTAACCCTAACAATAACCCCCAACCCCAACCCTCACCCGAAACCCTAACTCTACGCCAAACCTTGCCCCTAACCCTAGTTCCCGAGAACTACATCTCCCGGTATGCTCTGGGCATTCAACATGGCCTCCCGGAAGTCCCAAATCCGAAAACTACATTTCCCGGCATACTCTGGGTACGCAACATGGCCTCCCGGAAGTCCGGAGTCCCGAGAACTACATCTCCCGGCATGCTCTGGGCACACAACATGGCCTCCCAGTGCCGGAAAACTACACCTACCAGCATTCCCCGCACAGCCAGCATGGCCAATCACAGGCCGAGTGCTCGAGAACTGCATTTACCAGCACTCACTGGAACCCTCACCGCCCTTACAAAAAAAGCCTCAAGCCCTAACATCCAAAAAAACCTCGAAACCCCTACAGACCTAACCCAAACTATTTACCACACTAAACCCCTGAAGACCTATGCCTAAAACCCCCAACCCAAAATCTTAGGATGCTCAAAACCCAAACCCAACCCAAAACGTTAGGAATGCTCAAAGCCCTAGCCCAAAAACTTAGGGTGCTCCAAACCCTAACCCCAAAACATTAAGACGCAAAAAACCCTAACCCAAAAACTTAGGGTAATACACCATAAATGTTTGCTCATTGTCTTTTGTATTATAAAAACAAGGAGTTCTGTTTGAGGAGCGGGAGTTGCGAAAGCTCCCTGCTGAAGTAAGGAGCTGCATAATGCTTGCCTAGACACTATGAAAATTCTTTTGCTTAATTTTCTTAAAACCGTTGGGTTTCGTTGGGTTTTCCGTGGTCATCATGGTGGAAAAGTGTAAATTGTGGGTTTTGGAGAACATCAGGTAGGTTTATGAGGACTTTTGGGGCAGATTCAAGGTTTTTAGGGTTTTCTTCTGTTTTTTTCTAGTGATCCAGTTGTTTTTCGGCATGTTTTTGACGTGTTTTGGGTTCTCCGTTGGGTTTCATTGGGTTTTCCGTGGTCATCATGGTGGAAAAGTGTAAATTGTGGGTTTTGGAGAACATCAGGTAGGTTTAGGGGAACTTTTGGGGTGGATTCATGGTATTTGTTTTTTTTTTCTGTTTTTTTTTTGGGGTGATCCCGTTCTTTTTTGGGGTGTTTTTGATGTGTTTTTGGGTCTCCATTAGGTTTTGTTGGGTTCTTGTTGGTCATCATGTTGGAAAAGTGTAAATTGTGGGTTTTGGAGAATATCAGGTGTTTTTAAGTTTTTTTGGGTGGTGTATCTATGGTTTTGGGGGAATTCTTCTGTTTTTTTTAGCGTTTTCTTCTGTTTTTGGGGTGGTCCCGTTCTTTTTTGGGGTGTTTTGGACGTGTTTTGGGTTCTCCGTTGGGTTTCGTTGGGTTTTCCATAATCATCGTGGTGGAAAAGGGTAAATTTGTGGAATATGGAGAACATCAGGTAGGTTTAGGCTGGTTTTGGGATTGGATCTGTGCTTTTTGGGGATTTTCTTCCAGTTTATGGGTGATCCCGTTCTTTTTTGGGGTGTTTTTGACATGTTTTGGGGTCTCTGTTGGGTTTTGTTGGGTTCTTGTTTTTCATCATGTTGGAAAAGTTTAACTTGCGTGTTTTGGAGAACATCAGGTAGGTTTAGTGTCGTTTTGGGGTGGATCTATTTTTTTGGGGTTTTCTTTCGTTTTGGGGGGTTATCCCATTCTTTTTTGGGGTGTTTCTGACTTGTTTTGGGGTCTCCGTTGGGTTTTAGTTGGATTCTCGTTGGTCGTTAAGGTAAATGGGAGTGGATTGTGGGTTTTGAAGAAGATCAGGTGAGTTTAGGGTGGTTTTGCGGGGAAATTCATAGTTTTTGGTGTTTTTTCTTCTGATTCAGTTATTTTTTGGGGTGTTTTTGATGTGTTTTGGGGTCTCCGTTGTTTTTTGTTGGGTTCTTGTTGTTCATCATGGTGAAAACGGGTAAATTGTGGGTATTGGAGAACATCAGGTAGGTTTAGGGGGACTTTTGGGGTGGATCCACGGCTTTTAGGGTTTTCTTCCAGTTTTGGGGGTGATCCCGCTTTTTTTTGTGGTGTTTTTGACGTGTTTTGGGGTTTCCGTTGTGTTTTGTTGATTTCCTAATGTGTTTTAAGTTTGTTGGGAGTGGACTTTGGGATTTGGAGAACATCAGGTAGGTTTAGTGTGTTTTTGGGGTGGATCTATCGTTTTTTGGGGTTTTCTTTCTTTTTTAGGGGTTATCCTGTTCTTGTTTGGGGTGTTTTCGACTTGTTTTGGGGTCTCCGTTGGGTTTTAGTTGGATTCTCGTTGGTCCTTAAGGGAAATGGGAGTGGATTGTGGGTTTTGAAGAAGATCAGGTGAGTTTAGGGTGGTTTTGCGGGGAAATTCATAGTTTTTGGTGTTTTTTCTTCTGATTCAGTTCTTTTTTGGGGTGTTTTTGACGTGTTTTGGGGTTTCCGTTGGGTTTCGTTGAGTTCCTAATGGGTTTTATGGTGGTTGGGAGTGGACATTTGGATTTGGAGAACATCAGGTACGTTTAGAGTGGTTTTGGGATTGGATCCGTGCTTTTTGGGGTTTTCTTTGGTTTTGGGGGTGATCCTGTTCTTGTTTGGGGTGTTTTTGACGTGTTTTGGGTTCTCCGTTGGGTTTCGTTGTGTTTTCCGTGGTCATCATGGTGGAAAAGTGTAAATTGTGGGTTTTGGAGAACATCAGGTAGGTTTATGAGGACTTTTGGGGCAGATTCATGGTTTTTAGGGTTTTCTTCTGTTTTTTCTAGTGATCCAGTTGGTTTTCGGCGTGTTTTTGACGTGTTTTGTGGTCTCCGTTGGGTTTCGTTGGGTTTTCCGTGGTCATCATGGTGGAAAAGTGTAAATTGTGGGTTTTGGAGAACATCAGGTAGGTTTAGGGTGGTTTTGGGATTGGATCCGTGCTTTTTGGGGATTTTCTTCCAGTTTATGGATGATCCCTTTATTTTTGGGGTGTTTTTGACGTGTTTTGGTGTCTCGTTTTGGGTTTTCGTTTGGTTCATGTTGGTCATCCTGGTGAAAAAGTGTAAATTGTGGGTTTTGGAGAACATCAGGTAGGTTTAGGGGGACTTTTGGTATGGATCTATGGCTTTTGGGGTTTTCTTTCGTTTTTAGGGTTTATCCCGTTCTTGTTTTGGGTGTTTTTGACTTCTTTTGGGGTCTCCGTTGGGTTTCGTTGGGTTTTCCATGGTCATCATGTTGGAAAATTGTAAATTGTGGGTTTTGGAGATCATCAGGTAGGTTTAGGGTGGTTTTGGGGTGAATCTATGATTTTGAAGGATTTTCTTCCAATTTTGGGGGTGATCCCTTTCTTTTTTTTTTTTTTTTTTTTTTTTGACGTGTTTTGTGGTCTCCGTTGGGTTTCGTTGGGTTTTCCATGGTCATCAATGTGGAAAAGTGTAAATTGTGGGTTTTGGAGAACTTCAGGTTGGTTTAGGGGGATTTTTGGTGTGGATCTATGGCTTTTGGGGTTTTCTTTCGTTGTTGGGGTTGAACCAGTTCTTTTTTGGGGTGTTTATGACGTTTTTGGGGTCTCCGTTGGGTTTTGTTGGGTTCTCGTTGGTCGTTAAGCTAAATGGGAGTGGATTGTGGGTTTTGAAGAAGATCAGGTAAGTTTAGGGTGATTTGGGAGGGAAATGCATAGTTTTGTTTTTTTTTTTCTTCTGATCCAGTTCTTTTTTGGGGTGTTTTTGACGTGTTTTGGGGTTTCCGTTGCGTTTTGTTGAGTTCCTAATGGGTTTTATGGTGGGTGGGAGTGGATTTTGGGATTTGGAGAAGATCAGGTAGGTTTAAGGGTTTTCTTGGGGTTAAATCACGTATTTTCTTCTGATCCGGTTTGCTTTTGGGGTGTTTTTGAGGTGTTTTGGGGTTTCTGTTGCGTTTTGTTGAGTTCCTAATGGGTTTTATGGTGGTTGGGAGTGGACTTTGGGATTTGGAGAAGATCAGGTAGGTTTAGGGTGGTTTTGGGATTGGATCCATGCTTTTTTGGGGATTTTCTTCCAGTTTTGGGGGTTATCCCGTTCTTTTTTGGGGTGTTTTTGACATGTTTTGATGTCTCTGTTGGGTTTTGTTGGGTTTTCTGTTGGCATCTTGGTGGAAAAGGGTAAATTGTGGGTTTTGGAGAACTTCAGGTAGGTTTAGGGGGACTTTTGGGGTGGATTCATGGTATTTGGGGTTTTCTTCTGTTTTTTGGGGTGATCCTGTTCTTTTTTGGGGTGTTTTTGACGTGTTTTGGGGTTGTCCGTTGGGTTTTGTTGGGTTCTCGTTGGTCATCATTGTGAAAAAGGGTAAATTGTCGGTTTTGGAGAACATCAGGTAGGCTTAGGGGGACTTTTGGGGTGGATCTATGGCATTTGGGTTTTTCTTCTGTTTTTGGGGGAGATCCTGTTCTTTTTTTTTTTTTTTTTTTTTTTTTTTTGACATGTTTTTTGTCTCCATTGGGTTTCGTTGGGTTTTCCATGGTCATCATGGTGGAAAAGGGTAAATTTGTGGGTTTTGGAGAACATCAGGTAGGTTTAGGCTGGTTTTGGGATTGGATCTGTGCTTTTTGGGGATTTTCTTCCAGTTTATGGGTGATCCCTTTCTTTTTTGGGGTGTTTTTGACGTGTTTTGGTGACTCCTTTTGGGTTTTCGTTTGGTTCATGTTGGTCATCATGGTGAAAATTGTAAATTTTTTGGGGGGGAATTTTCTTCCAGTTTTGGGGGTGATCCCGTTCTTTTTTGGGGTGTTTTTGACATGTTTTGGGGTCTCTGTTGGGTTTTGTTGGGTTCTTGTTTTTCATCATGTTGGAAAAGTTTAACTTGCGTGTTTTGGAGAACATCAGGTAGGTTTAGTGTCGTTTTGGGGTGGATCTATTTTTTTGGGGTTTTCTTTCGTTTTGGGGGGTTATCCCATTCTTTTTTGGGGTGTTTCTGACTTGTTTTGGGGTCTCCGTTGGGTTTTAGTTGGATTCTCGTTGGTCGTTAAGGTAAATGGGAGTGGATTGTGGGTTTTGAAGAAGATCAGGTGAGTTTAGGGTGGTTTTGCGGGGAAATTCATAGTTTTTGGTGTTTTTTCTTCTGATTCAGTTATTTTTTGGGGTGTTTTTGACGTGTTTTGGGGTTTCCGTTGTGTTTTGTTGATTTCCTAACGTGTTTTAAGTTTGTTGGGAGTGGACTTTGGGATTTGGAGAACATCAGGTAGGTTTAGTGTGTTTTTGGGGTGGATCTATCGTTTTTTGGGGTTTTCTTTCTTTTTTAGGGGTTATCCTGTTCTTGTTTGGGGTGTTTTCGACTTGTTTTGGGGTCTCCGTTGGGTTTTAGTTGGATTCTCGTTGGTCCTTAAGGGAAATGGGAGTGGATTGTGGGTTTTGAAGAAGATCAGGTGAGTTTAGGGTGGTTTTGCGGGGAAATTCATAGTTTTGGTGTTTTTTCTTCTGATTCAGTTCTTTTTTGGGGTGTTTTTGACGTGTTTTGGGGTTTCCGTTGGGTTTCGTTGAGTTCCTAATGGGTTTTATGGTGGTTGGGAGTGGACATTTGGATTTGGAGAACATCAGGTACGTTTAGAGTGGTTTTGGGATTGGATCCGTGCTTTTTGGGGTTTTCTTTGGTTTTGGGGGTGATCCTGTTCTTGTTTGGGGTGTTTTGGACGTGTTTTGGGTTCTCCGTTGGGTTTCGTTGTGTTTTCCGTGGTCATCATGGTGGAAAAGTGTAAATTGTGGGTTTTGGAGAACATCAGGTAGGTTTAGGGTGGTTTTGGGATTGGATCCGTGCTTTTTGGGGATTTTCTTCCAGTTTATGGATGATCCCTTTATTTTTGGGGTGTTTTGACGTGTTTTGGTGTCTCGTTTTGGGTTTTCGTTTGGTTCATGTTGGTCATCCTGGTGAAAAAGTGTAAATTGTGGCTTTTGGAGAACATCAGGTAGGTTTAGGGGGGACTTTTGGTGTGGATCTATGGCTTTTGGGGTTTTCTTTCGTTTTTAGGGTTTATCCCGTTCTTGTTTTGGGTGTTTTTGACTTCTTTGGGTCTCCGTTGGGTTTCGTTGGGTTTTCCATGGTCATCATGTTGGAAAATTGTAAATTGTGGGTTTTGGAGATCATCAGGTAGGTTTAGGGTGGTTTTGGGGTGGATCTATGATTTTGAAGGATTTTCTTCCAATTTTGGGGGTGATCCCTTTCTTTTTTTTTTTTTTTTTTTTTTTTTTTTTTTGACGTGTTTTGTGGTCTCCGTTGGGTTTCGTTGGGTTTTCCATGGTCATCAATGTGGAAAAGTGTAAATTGTGGGTTTTGGAGAACTTCAGGTTGGTTTAGGGGGATTTTTGGTGTGATCTATGGCTTTTGGGGTTTTCTTTCGTTGTTGGGGTTGAACCAGTTCTTTTTTGGGGTGTTTTTGACGTTTTTGGGGTCTCCGTTGGGTTTTGTTGGGTTCTCGTTGGTCGTTAAGCTAAATGGGAGTGGATTGTGGGTTTTGAAGAAGATCAGGTGAGTTTAGGGTGATTTGGGAGGGAAATGCATAGTTTTGTTTTTTTTTTCTTCTGATCCAGTTCTTTTTTGGGGTGTTTTTGACGTGTTTTGGGGTTTCCGTTGCGTTTTGTTGAGTTCCTAATGGGTTTTATGGTGGGTGGGAGTGGATTTTGGGATTTGGAGAAGATCAGGTAGGTTTAAGGGTTTTCTTGGGGTTAAATCACGTATTTTCTTCTGATCCGGTTTGCTTTTGGGGTGTTTTTGAGGTGTTTTGGGGTTTCTGTTGCGTTTTGTTGAGTTCCTAATGGGTTTTATGGTGGTTGGGAGTGGACTTTGGGATTTGGAGAAGATCAGGTAGGTTTAGGGTGGTTTTGGGATTGGATCCATGCTTTTTTGGGGATTTTCTTCCAGTTTTGGGGGTTATCCCGTTCTTTTTTGGGGTGTTTTTGACATGTTTTGATGTCTCTGTTGGGTTTTGTTGGGTTTTCTGTTGGCATCTTGGTGGAAAAGGGTAAATTGTGGGTTTTGGAGAACTTCAGGTAGGTTTAGGGGGACTTTTGGGGTGGATTCATGGTATTTGGGGTTTTCTTCTGTTTTTTGGGGTGATCCTGTTCTTTTTTGGGGTGTTTTTGACGTGTTTTGGGGTTGTCCGTTGGGTTTTGTTGGGTTCTCGTTGGTCATCATTGTGAAAAAGGGTAAATTGTGGGTTTTGGAGAACATCAGGTAGGCTTAGGGGGACTTTTGGGGTGGATCTATGGCATTTGGGTTTTTCTTCCGTTTTTGGGGGAGATCCTGTTCTTTTTTTTTTTTTTTTTTTTTTTTTTTGACATGTTTTTTGTCTCCATTGGGTTTCGTTGGGTTTTCCATGGTCATCATGGTGGAAAAGGGTAAATTTGTGGGTTTTGGAGAACATCAGGTAGGTTTAGGCTGGTTTTGGGATTGGATCTGTGCTTTTTGGGGATTTTCTTCCAGTTTATGGGTGATCCCTTTCTTTTTTGGGGTGTTTTTGACATGTTTTGGGGTCTCTGTTGGGTTTTGTTGGGTTCTTGTTTTTCATCATGTTGGAAAAGTTTAACTTGCGTGTTTTGGAGAACATCAGGTAGGTTTAGTGTCGTTTTGGGGTGGATCTATTTTTTTGGGGTTTTCTTTCGTTTTGGGGGGTTATCCCATTCTTTTTTGGGGTGTTTCTGACTTGTTTTGGGGTCTCCGTTGGGTTTTAGTTGGATTCTCGTTGGTCGTTAAGGTAAATGGGAGTGGATTGTGGGTTTTGAAGAAGATCAGGTGAGTTTAGGGTGGTTTTGCGGGGAAATTCATAGTTTTTGGTGTTTTTTCTTCTGATTCAGTTATTTTTTGGGGTGTTTTTGATGTGTTTTGGGGTCTCCGTTGGTTTTTGTTGGGTTCTTGTTGTTCATCATGGTGAAAACGGGTAAATTGTGGGTATTGGAGAACATCAGGTAGGTTTAGGGGGACTTTTGGGGTGGATCAACGGCTTTTAGGGTTTTCTTCCAGTTTTGGGGGTGATCCCGCTTTTTTTTGTGGTGTTTTTGACGTGTTTTGGGGTTTCCGTTGTGTTTTGTTGATTTCCTAATGTGTTTTAAGTTTGTTGGGAGTGGACTTTGGGATTTGGAGAACATCAGGTAGGTTTAGTGTGTTTTTGGGGTGGATCTATCGTTTTTTGGGGTTTTCTTTCTTTTTTAGGGGTTATCCTGTTCTTGTTTGGGGTGTTTTTGACTTGTTTTGGGGTCTCCGTTGGGTTTTAGTTGGATTCTCGTTGGTCGTTAAGGTAAATGGGAGTGGATTGTGGGTTTTGAAGAAGATCAGGTGAGTTTAGGGTGGTTTTGCGGGGAAATTCATAGTTTTTGGTGTTTTTTCTTCTGATTCAGTTCTTTTTTGGGGTGTTTTTGACGTGTTTTGGGGTTTCCGTTGGGTTTCGTTGAGTTCCTAATGGGTTTTATGGTGGTTGGGAGTGGACATTTGGATTTGGAGAACATCAGGTACGTTTAGAGTGGTTTTGGGATTGGATCCGTGCTTTTTGGGGTTTTCTTTGGTTTTGGGGGTGATCCTGTTCTTGTTTGGGGTGTTTTTGACGTGTTTTGGGTTCTCCGTTGGGTTTCGTTGTGTTTTCCGTGGTCATCATGGTGGAAAAGTGTAAATTGTGGGTTTTGGAGAACATCAGGTAGGTTTATGAGGACTTTTGGGGCAGATTCATGGTTTTTAGGGTTTTCTTCTGTTTTTTCTAGTGATCCAGTTGGTTTTCGGCGTGTTTTTGACGTGTTTTGTGGTCTCCGTTGGGTTTCGTTGGGTTTTCCGTGGTCATCATGGTGGAAAAGTGTAAATTGTGGGTTTTGGAGAACATCAGGTAGGTTTAGGGTGGTTTTGGGATTGGATCCGTGCTTTTTGGGGATTTTCTTCCAGTTTATGGATGATCCCTTTATTTTTGGGGTGTTTTTGACGTGTTTTGGTGTCTCGTTTTGGGTTTTCGTTTGGTTCATGTTGGTCATCCTGGTGAAAAAGTGTAAATTGTGGCTTTTGGAGAACATCAGGTAGGTTTAGGGGGACTTTTGGTGTGGATCTATGGCTTTTGGGGTTTTCTTTCGTTTTTAGGGTTTATCCCGTTCTTGTTTTGGGTGTTTTTGACTTCTTTTGGGGTCTCCGTTGGGTTTCGTTGGGTTTTCCATGGTCATCATGTTGGAAAATTGTAAATTGTGGGTTTTGGAGATCATCAGGTAGGTTTAGGGTGGTTTTGGGGTGGATCTATGATTTTGAAGGATTTTCTTCCAATTTTGGGGGTGATCCCTTTCTTTTTTTCTTTTTTTTTTTTTTTTTTTTTGACGTGTTTTGTGGTCTCCGTTGGGTTTCGTTGGGTTTTCCATGGTCATCAATGTGGAAAAGGGTAAATTGTGGGTTTTGGAGAACTTCAGGTTGGTTTAGGGGGATTTTTGGTGTGGATCTATGGCTTTTGGGGTTTTCTTTCGTTGTTGGGGTTGAACCAGTTCTTTTTTGGGGTGTTTTTGACGTTTTTGGGGTCTCCGTTGGGTTTTGTTGGGTTCTCGTTGGTCGTTAAGCTAAATGGGAGTGGATTGTGGGTTTTGAAGAAGATCAGGTGAGTTTAGGGTGATTTGGGAGGGAAATGCATAGTTTTGTTTTTTTTTTCTTCTGATCCAGTTCTTTTTTGGGGTGTTTTTGACGTGTTTTGGGGTTTCCGTTGCGTTTTGTTGAGTTCCTAATGGGTTTTATGGTGGGTGGGAGTGGATTTTGGGATTTGGAGAAGATCAGGTAGGTTTAAGGGTTTTCTTGGGGTTAAATCACGTATTTTCTTCTGATCCGGTTTGCTTTTGGGGTGTTTTTGAGGTGTTTTGGGGTTTCTGTTGCGTTTTGTTGAGTTCCTAATGGGTTTTATGGTGGTTGGGAGTGGACTTTGGGATTTGGAGAAGATCAGGTAGGTTTAGGGTGGTTTTGGGATTGGATCCATGCTTTTTTGGGGATTTTCTTCCAGTTTTGGGGGTTATCCCGTTCTTTTTTGGGGTGTTTTTGACATGTTTTGATGTCTCTGTTGGGTTTTGTTGGGTTTTCTGTTGGCATCTTGGTGGAAAAGGGTAAATTGTGGGTTTTGGAGAACTTCAGGTAGGTTTAGGGGGACTTTTGGGGTGGATTCATGGTATTTGGGGTTTTCTTCTGTTTTTTGGGGTGATCCTGTTCTTTTTTGGGGTGTTTTTGACGTGTTTTGGGGTTGTCCGTTGGGTTTTGTTGGGTTCTCGTTGGTCATCATTGTGAAAAAGGGTAAATTGTGGGTTTTGGAGAACATCAGGTAGGCTTAGGGGGACTTTTGGGGTGGATCTATGGCATTTGGGTTTTTCTTCCGTTTTTGGGGGAGATCCTGTTCTTTTTTTTTTTTTTTTTTTTTTTTTTGACATGTTTTTTGTCTCCATTGGGTTTCGTTGGGTTTTCCATGGTCATCATGGTGGAAAAGGGTAAATTTGTGGGTTTTGGAGAACATCAGGTAGGTTTAGGCTGGTTTTGGGATTGGATCTGTGCTTTTTGGGGATTTTCTTCCAGTTTATGGGTGATCCCTTTCTTTTTTGGGGTGTTTTTGACATGTTTTGGGGTCTCTGTTGGGTTTTGTTGGGTTCTTGTTTTTCATCATGTTGGAAAAGTTTAACTTGCGTGTTTTGGAGAACATCAGGTAGGTTTAGTGTCGTTTTGGGGTGGATCTATTTTTTTGGGGTTTTCTTTCGTTTTGGGGGGTTATCCCATTCTTTTTTGGGGTGTTTCTGACTTGTTTTGGGGTCTCCGTTGGGTTTTAGTTGGATTCTCGTTGGTCGTTAAGGTAAATGGGAGTGGATTGTGGGTTTTGAAGAAGATCAGGTGAGTTTAGGGTGGTTTTGCGGGGAAATTCATAGTTTTTGGTGTTTTTTCTTCTGATTCAGTTCTTTTTTGGGGTGTTTTTGATGTGTTTTGGGGTCTCCGTTGTTTTTTGTTGGGTTCTTGTTGTTCATCATGGTGAAAACGGGTAAATTGTGGGTATTGGAGAACATCAGGTAGGTTTAGGGGGACTTTTGGGGTGGATCAACGGCTTTTAGGGTTTTCTTCCAGTTTTGGGGGTGATCCTGTTCTTTTTTGGGGTGTTTTTGACGTGTTTTGGGGTTTCCGTTGTGTTTTGTTGATTTCCTAATGTGTTTTAAGTTTGTTGGGAGTGGACTTTGGGATTTGGAGAACATCAGGTAGGTTTAGTGTGGTTTTGGGGTGGATCTATCGTTTTTTGGGGTTTTCTTTCTTTTTTAGGGGTTATCCTGTTCTTTTTTGGGGTGTTTTCGACTTGTTTTGGGGTCTCCGTTGGGTTTTAGTTGGATTCTCGTTGGTCGTTAAGGTAAATGGGAGTGGATTGTGGGTTTTGAAGAAGATCAGGTGAGTTTAGGGTGGTTTTGCGGGGAAATTCATAGTTTTTGGTGTTTTTTCTTCTGATTCAGTTCTTTTTTGGGGTGTTTTTGACGTGTTTTGGGGTTTCCGTTGGGTTTTGTTGAGTTCCTAATGGGTTTTATGGTGGTTGGGAGTGGACATTTGGATTTGGAGAACATCAGGTACGTTTAGAGTGGTTTTGGGATTGGATCCGTGCTTTTTGGGGTTTTCTTTGGTTTTGGGGGTGATCCTGTTCTTGTTTGGGGTGTTTTTGACGTGTTTTGGGTTCTCCGTTGGGTTTCGTTGTGTTTTCCGTGGTCATCATGGTGGAAAAGTGTAAATTGTGGGTTTTGGAGAACATCAGGTAGGTTTATGAGGACTTTTGGGGCAGATTCATGGTTTTTAGGGTTTTCTTCTGTTTTTTCTAGTGATCCAGTTGGTTTTCGGCGTGTTTTTGACGTGTTTTGTGGTCTCCGTTGGGTTTCGTTGGGTTTTCCGTGGTCATCATGGTGGAAAAGTGTAAATTGTGGGTTTTGGAGAACATCAGGTAGGTTTAGGGTGGTTTTGGGATTGGATCCGTGCTTTTTGGGGATTTTCTTCCAGTTTATGGATGATCCCTTTATTTTTGGGGTGTTTTTGACGTGTTTTGGTGTCTCGTTTTGGGTTTTCGTTTGGTTCATGTTGGTCATCCTGGTGAAAAAGTGTAAATTGTGGCTTTTGGAGAACATCAGGTAGGTTTAGGGGGACTTTTGGTGTGGATCTATGGCTTTTGGGGTTTTCTTTCGTTTTTAGGGTTTATCCCGTTCTTGTTTTGGGTGTTTTTGACTTCTTTTGGGGTCTCCGTTGGGTTTCGTTGGGTTTTCCATGGTCATCATGTTGGAAAATTGTAAATTGTGGGTTTTGGAGATCATCAGGTAGGTTTAGGGTGGTTTTGGGGTGGATCTATGATTTTGAAGGATTTTCTTCCAATTTTGGGGGTGATCCCTTTCTTTTTTTCTTTTTTTTTTTTTTTTTTTTGACGTGTTTTGTGGTCTCCGTTGGGTTTCGTTGGGTTTTCCATGGTCATCAATGTGGAAAAGGGTAAATTGTGGGTTTTGGAGAACTTCAGGTTGGTTTAGGGGGATTTTTGGTGTGGATCTATGGCTTTTGGGGTTTTCTTTCGTTGTTGGGGTTGAACCAGTTCTTTTTTGGGGTGTTTTTGACGTTTTTGGGGTCTCCGTTGGGTTTTGTTGGGTTCTCGTTGGTCGTTAAGCTAAATGGGAGTGGATTGTGGGTTTTGAAGAAGATCAGGTGAGTTTAGGGTGATTTGGGAGGGAAATGCATAGTTTTGTTTTTTTTTTCTTCTGATCCAGTTCTTTTTTGGGGTGTTTTTGACGTGTTTTGGGGTTTCCGTTGCGTTTTGTTGAGTTCCTAATGGGTTTTATGGTGGGTGGGAGTGGATTTTGGGATTTGGAGAAGATCAGGTAGGTTTAAGGGTTTTCTTGGGGTTAAATCACGTATTTTCTTCTGATCCGGTTTGCTTTTGGGGTGTTTTTGAGGTGTTTTGGGGTTTCTGTTGCGTTTTGTTGAGTTCCTAATGGGTTTTATGGTGGTTGGGAGTGGACTTTGGGATTTGGAGAAGATCAGGTAGGTTTAGGGTGGTTTTGGGATTGGATCCATGCTTTTTTGGGGATTTTCTTCCAGTTTTGGGGGTTATCCCGTTCTTTTTTGGGGTGTTTTTGACATGTTTTGATGTCTCTGTTGGGTTTTGTTGGGTTTTCTGTTGGCATCTGGGTGGAAAAGGGTAAATTGTGGGTTTTGGAGAACTTCAGGTAGGTTTAGGGGGACTTTTGGGGTGGATTCATGGTATTTGGGGTTTTCTTCTGTTTTTTGGGGTGATCCTGTTCTTTTTTGGGGTGTTTTTGACGTGTTTTGGGGTTGTCCGTTGGGTTTTGTT
This sequence comes from Aythya marila, assembly GCF_965140915.1. NCBI lineage: Eukaryota > Metazoa > Chordata > Aves > Anseriformes > Anatidae > Aythya > Aythya marila. The sequence goes on along the minus strand of NW_028136998.1, from coordinate 28,193 downwards.
GGGTTCTCGTTGGTCATCATTGTGAAAAAGGGTAAATTGTGGGTTTTGGAGAACATCAGGTAGGCTTAGGGGGACTTTTGGGGTGGATCTATGGCATTTGGGTTTTTCTTCCGTTTTTGGGGGAGATCCTGTTCTTTTTTGTTTTTTTTGTTTTTTTTTTTTTTTGACATGTTTTTTGTCTCCATTGGGTTTCGTTGGGTTTTCCATGGTCATCATGGTGGAAAAGGGTAAATTTGTGGGTTTTGGAGAACATCAGGTAGGTTTAGGCTGGTTTTGGGATTGGATCTGTGCTTTTTGGGGATTTTCTTCCAGTTTATGGGTGATCCCTTTCTTTTTTGGGGTGTTTTTGACATGTTTTGGGGTCTCTGTTGGGTTTTGTTGGGTTCTTGTTTTTCATCATGTTGGAAAAGTTTAACTTGCGTGTTTTGGAGAACATCAGGTAGGTTTAGTGTCGTTTTGGGGTGGATCTATTTTTTTGGGGTTTTCTTTCGTTTTGGGGGGTTATCCCATTCTTTTTTGGGGTGTTTCTGACTTGTTTTGGGGTCTCCGTTGGGTTTTAGTTGGATTCTCGTTGGTCGTTAAGGTAAATGGGAGTGGATTGTGGGTTTTGAAGAAGATCAGGTGAGTTTAGGGTGGTTTTGCGGGGAAATTCATAGTTTTTGGTGTTTTTTCTTCTGATTCAGTTATTTTTTGGGGTGTTTTTGATGTGTTTTGGGGTCTCCGTTGTTTTTTGTTGGGTTCTTGTTGTTCATCATGGTGAAAACGGGTAAATTGTGGGTATTGGAGAACATCAGGTAGGTTTAGGGGGACTTTTGGGGTGGATCCACGGCTTTTAGGGTTTTCTTCCAGTTTTGGGGGTGATCCCGCTTTTTTTTTGTGGTGTTTTTGACGTGTTTTGGGGTTTCCGTTGTGTTTTGTTGATTTCCTAATGTGTTTTAAGTTTGTTGGGAGTGGACTTTGGGATTTGGAGAACATCAGGTAGGTTTAGTGTGTTTTTGGGGTGGATCTATCGTTTTTTGGGGTTTTCTTTCTTTTTTAGGGGTTATCCTGTTCTTGTTTGGGGTGTTTTTGACTTGTTTTGGGGTCTCCGTTGGGTTTTAGTTGGATTCTCGTTGGTCCTTAAGGGAAATGGGAGTGGATTGTGGGTTTTGAAGAAGATCAGGTGAGTTTAGGGTGGTTTTGCGGGGAAATTCATAGTTTTTGGTGTTTTTTCTTCTGATTCAGTTCTTTTTTGGGGTGTTTTTGACGTGTTTTGGGGTTTCCGTTGGGTTTCGTTGAGTTCCTAATGGGTTTTATGGTGGTTGGGAGTGGACATTTGGATTTGGAGAACATCAGGTACGTTTAGAGTGGTTTTGGGATTGGATCCGTGCTTTTTGGGGTTTTCTTTGGTTTTGGGGGTGATCCTGTTCTTGTTTGGGGTGTTTTTGACGTGTTTTGGGTTCTCCGTTGGGTTTCGTTGTGTTTTCCGTGGTCATCATGGTGGAAAAGTGTAAATTGTGGGTTTTGGAGAACATCAGGTAGGTTTATGAGGACTTTTGGGGCAGATTCATGGTTTTTAGGGTTTTCTTCTGTTTTTTCTAGTGATCCAGTTGGTTTTCGGCGTGTTTTTGACGTGTTTTGTGGTCTCCGTTGGGTTTCGTTGGGTTTTCCGTGGTCATCATGGTGGAAAAGTGTAAATTGTGGGTTTTGGAGAACATCAGGTAGATTTAGGGTGTTTTGGGGGTGGATCTATGGTTTTGGGGGATTTTCTTCCAGTTTTGGGGTGATCGAATTCATTTTTGGGGTGTTTCTGACGTGTTTTGGGTTCTTCGTTGGGTTTCGTTGGGTTTTCTGTTGGCATCTTGGTGGAAAAGGGTAAATTGTGGGTTTTGGAGAACTTCAGGTAGGTTTAGGGGGACTTTTGGGGTGGATTCATGGTATTTGGGGTTTTCTTCTGTTTTTTTGGGGTGATCCTGTTCTTTTTTGGGGTGTTTTTGACGTGTTTTGGGGTTGTCCGTTGGGTTTTGTTGGGTTCTCGTTGGTCATCATTGTGAAAAAGGGTAAATTGTGGGTTTTGGAGAACATCAGGTAGGCTTAGGGGGACTTTTGGGGTGGATCTATGGCATTTGGGTTTTTCTTCTGTTTTTGGGGGAGATCCTGTTCTTTTTTGTTTTTTTTGTTTTTTTTTTTTTGACATGTTTTTTGTCTCCATTGGGTTTCGTTGGGTTTTCCATGGTCATCATGGTGGAAAAGGGTAAATTTGTGGGTTTTGGAGAACATCAGGTAGGTTTAGGCTGGTTTTGGGATTGGATCTGTGCTTTTTGGGGATTTTCTTCCAGTTTATGGGTGATCCCTTTCTTTTTTGGGGTGTTTTTGACATGTTTTGGTGTCTCCTTTTGGGTTTTCGTTTGGTTCATGTTGGTCATCATGGTGAAAATTGTAAATTTTTTGGGGGGGAATTTTCTTCCAGTTTTGGGGGTGATCCCGTTCTTTTTTGGGGTGTTTTTGACATGTTTTGGGGTCTCTGTTGGGTTTTGTTGGGTTCTTGTTTTTCATCATGTTGGAAAAGTTTAACTTGCGTGTTTTGGAGAACATCAGGTAGGTTTAGTGTCGTTTTGGGGTGGATCTATTTTTTTGGGGTTTTCTTTCGTTTTGGGGGGTTATCCCATTCTTTTTTGGGGTGTTTCTGACTTGTTTTGGGGTCTCCGTTGGGTTTTAGTTGGATTCTCGTTGGTCGTTAAGGTAAATGGGAGTGGATTGTGGGTTTTGAAGAAGATCAGGTGAGTTTAGGGTGGTTTTGCGGGGAAATTCATAGTTTTTGGTGTTTTTTCTTCTGATTCAGTTATTTTTTGGGGTGTTTTTGATGTGTTTTGGGGTCTCCGTTGTTTTTTGTTGGGTTCTTGTTGTTCATCATGGTGAAAACGGGTAAATTGTGGGTATTGGAGAACATCAGGTAGGTTTAGGGGGACTTTTGGGGTGGATCCACGGCTTTTAGGGTTTTCTTCCAGTTTTGGGGGTGATCCCGCTTTTTTTTGTGGTGTTTTTGACGTGTTTTGGGGTTTCCGTTGTGTTTTGTTGATTTCCTAATGTGTTTTAAGTTTGTTGGGAGTGGACTTTGGGATTTGGAGAACATCAGGTAGGTTTAGTGTGTTTTTGGGGTGGATCTATCGTTTTTTGGGGTTTTCTTTCTTTTTTAGGGGTTATCCTGTTCTTGTTTGGGGTGTTTTTGACTTGTTTTGGGGTCTCCGTTGGGTTTTAGTTGGATTCTCGTTGGTCGTTAAGGTAAATGGGAGTGGATTGTGGGTTTTGAAGAAGATCAGGTGAGTTTAGGGTGGTTTTGCGGGGAAATTCATAGTTTTTGGTGTTTTTTCTTCTGATTCAGTTCTTTTTTGGGGTGTTTTTGACGTGTTTTGGGGTTTCCGTTGGGTTTCGTTGAGTTCCTAATGGGTTTTATGGTGGTTGGGAGTGGACATTTGGATTTGGAGAACATCAGGTACGTTTAGAGTGGTTTTGGGATTGGATCCGTGCTTTTTGGGGTTTTCTTTGGTTTTGGGGGTGATCCTGTTCTTGTTTGGGGTGTTTTTGACGTGTTTTGGGTTCTCCGTTGGGTTTCGTTGTGTTTTCCGTGGTCATCATGGTGGAAAAGTGTAAATTGTGGGTTTTGGAGAACATCAGGTAGGTTTATGAGGACTTTTGGGGCAGATTCATGGTTTTTAGGGTTTTCTTCTGTTTTTTCTAGTGATCCAGTTGGTTTTCGGCGTGTTTTTGACGTGTTTTGTGGTCTCCGTTGGGTTTCGTTGGGTTTTCCGTGGTCATCATGGTGGAAAAGTGTAAATTGTGGGTTTTGGAGAACATCAGGTAGATTTAGGGTGTTTTGGGGGTGGATCTATGGTTTTGGGGGATTTTCTTCCAGTTTTGGGGTGATCGAATTCATTTTTGGGGTGTTTCTGACGTGTTTTGGGTTCTTCGTTGGGTTTCGTTGGGTTTTCTGTTGGCATCTTGGTGGAAAAGGGTAAATTGTGGGTTTTGGAGAACTTCAGGTAGGTTTAGGGGGACTTTTGGGGTGGATTCATGGTATTTGGGGTTTTCTTCTGTTTTTTGGGGTGATCCTGTTCTTTTTTGGGGTGTTTTTGACGTGTTTTGGGGTTGTCCGTTGGGTTTTGTTGGGTTCTCGTTGGTCATCATTGTGAAAAAGGGTAAATTGTGGGTTTTGGAGAACATCAGGTAGGCTTAGGGGGACTTTTGGGGTGGATCTATGGCATTTGGGTTTTTCTTCTGTTTTTGGGGGAGATCCTGTTCTTTTTTGTTTTTTTTGTTTTTTTTTTTTTTTGACATGTTTTTTGTCTCCATTGGGTTTCGTTGGGTTTTCCATGGTCATCATGGTGGAAAAGGGTAAATTTGTGGGTTTTGGAGAACATCAGGTAGGTTTAGGCTGGTTTTGGGATTGGATCTGTGCTTTTTGGGGATTTTCTTCCAGTTTTGGGGGTGATCCCTTTCTTTTTTGGGGTGTTTTTGACGTGTTTTGGTGTCTCCTTTTGGGTTTTCGTTTGGTTCATGTTGGTCATCATGGTGAAAATTGTAAATTTTTGGGGGGGGAATTTTCTTCCAGTTTTGGGGGTGATCCCGTTCTTTTTTGGGGTGTTTTTGACATGTTTTGGGGTCTCTGTTGGGTTTTGTTGGGTTCTTGTTTTTCATCATGTTGGAAAAGCTTAACTTGCGTGTTTTGGAGAACATCAGGTAGGTTTAGTGTCGTTTTGGGGTGGATCTATGTTTTTTTGGGGTTTTCTTTCGTTTTGGGGGGTTATCCCATTCTTTTTTGGGGTGTTTTTGACTTGTTTTGGGGTCTCCGTTGGGTTTTAGTTGGATTCTCGTTGGTCGTTAAGGTAAATGGGAGTGGATTGTGGGTTTTGAAGAAGATCAGGTGAGTTTAGGGTGGTTTTGCGGGGAAATTCATAGTTTTTGGTGTTTTTTCTTCTGATTCAGTTCTTTTTTGGGGTGTTTTTGACGTGTTTTGGGGTCTCCGTTGGTATTCCTTGGGTTTTATGTGGTCATGGTGGTGGAAAATTGTAAATTGTGGGTTTTGGAGAACTTCAGGTAGGTTTAGGGGAATTTTGGGGTGGATTCATGGTATTTGGTCTTTTCTTCTGTTTTTTTTTGGGTGATCCTGTTCTTTTTTGGGGTGTTTATGACGTGTTTTGGGGTCTCCGTTGGGTTTTAGTTGGGTTCTTGTTGGTCATCATGGTGAAAAAGTGTAAATTGTGGCTTTTGGAGAACATCAGGTAGGTTTAGGGGGACTTTTGGGGCAGAGTCATGTTTTTTGGTGTTTTCTTCTGTTTCTTGGGGTGGTCCCGTTCTTTTTTGGGAAGTTTTTGAGGTGTTTGCGGGTCTCCGTTGGGTTTTGTTGTGTACTCGTTGGTCATCGTGGTGGAAAATGGTAAATTGTGGGTTTTGGAGAACATCAGGTAGGTTTAGGGTGGTTTTGGGATTGGATCCGTGCTTTTTGGGGATTTTCTTCCAGTTTATGGGTGATCCCTTTATTTTTGGGGTGTTTTTGATGTGTTTTGGTGTCTCGTTTTGGGTTTTCGTTTGGTTCATGTTGGTCATCCTGGTGAAAAAGTATAAATTGTGGGTTTTGGAGAACATCAGGTAGGTTTAGGGGGACTTTTGGTGTGGATCTATGGCTTTTGGGGTTTTCTTTCGTTTTTAGGGTTTATCCCGTTCTTGTTTTGGGTGTTTTTGACTTCTTTTGGGGTCTCCGTTGGGTTTCGTTGGGTTTTCCATGGTCATCATGTTGGAAAATTGTAAATTGTGGGTTTTGGAGATCATCAGGTAGGTTTAGGGTGGTTTTGGGGTGGATCTATGATTTTGAAGGATTTTCTTCCAATTTTGGGGGTGATCCCTTTCTTTTTTTTTTTTTTTTTTTTTTTTTTTTGACGTGTTTTGTGGTCTCCGTTGGGTTTCGTTGGGTTTTCCATGGTCATCAATGTGGAAAAGGGTAAATTGTGGGTTTTGGAGAACTTCAGGTTGGTTTAGGGGGATTTTTGGTGTGGATCTATGGCTTTTGGGGTTTTCTTTCATTGTTGGGGTTGAACCAGTTCTTTTTTGGGGTGTTTTTGACGTTTTTGGGGTCTCCGTTGGGTTTTAGTTGGATTCTCGTTGGTCGTTAAGCTAAATGGGAGTGGATTGTGGGTTTTGAAGAAGATCAGGTGAGTTTAGGGTGATTTGGGAGGGAAATGCATAGTTTTGTTTTTTTTTTCTTCTGATCCAGTTCTTTTTTGGGGTGTTTTTGACGTGTTTTGGGGTTTCCGTTGCGTTTTGTTGAGTTCCTAATGGGTTTTATGGTGGGTGGGAGTGGATTTTGGGATTTGGAGAAGATCAGGTAGGTTTAAGGGTTTTCTTGGGGTTAAATCACGTATTTTCTTCTGATCTGGTTTGCTTTTGGGGTGTTTTTGAGGTGTTTTGGGGTTTCTGTTGCGTTTTGTTGAGTTCCTAATGGGTTTTATGGTGGTTGGGAGTGGACTTTGGGATTTGGAGAAGATCAGGTAGGTTTAGGGTGGTTTTGGGATTGGATCCATGCTTTTTTGGGGATTTTCTTCCAGTTTTGGGGGTTATCCCGTTCTTTTTTGGGGTGTTTTTGACATGTTTTGATGTCTCTGTTGGGTTTTGTTGGGTTTTCTGTTGGCATCTTGGTGGAAAAGGGTAAATTGTGGGTTTTGGAGAACTTCAGGTAGGTTTAGGGGGACTTTTGGGGTGGATTCATGGTATTTGGGGTTTTCTTCTGTTTTTTGGGGTGATCCTGTTCTTTTTTGGGGTGTTTTTGACGTGTTTTGGGGTTGTCCGTTGGGTTTTGTTGGGTTCTCGTTGGTCATCATTGTGAAAAAGGGTAAATTGTGGGTTTTGGAGAACATCAGGTAGGCTTAGGGGGACTTTTGGGGTGGATCTATGGCATTTGGGTTTTTCTTCTGTTTTTGGGGGAGATCCTGTTCTTTTTTGTTTTTTTTTTTTTGTTTTTTTTTTTTGACATGTTTTTTGTCTCCATTGGGTTTCGTTGGGTTTTCCATGGTCATCATGGTGGAAAAGGGTAAATTTGTGGGTTTTGGAGAACATCAGGTAGGTTTAGGCTGGTTTTGGGATTGGATCTGTGCTTTTTGGGGATTTTCTTCCAGTTTATGGGTGATCCCTTTCTTTTTTGGGGTGTTTTTGACGTGTTTTCGTGTCTCCTTTTGGGTTTTCGTTTGGTTCATGCTGGTCATCATGGTGAAAATTGTAAATTTTTGGGGGGGGAATTTTCTTCCAGTTTTGGGGGTGATCCCGTTCTTTTTTGGGGTGTTTTTGACATGTTTTGGGGTCTCTGTTGGGTTTTGTTGGGTTCTTGTTTTTCATCATGTTGGAAAAGTTTAACTTGCGTGTTTTGGAGAACATCAGGTAGGTTTAGTGTCGTTTTGGGGTGGATCTATTTTTTGGGGGTTTTCTTTCGTTTTGGGGGGTTATCCCATTCTTTTTTGGGGTGTTTTTGACTTGTTTTGGGGTCTCCGTTGGGTTTTAGTTGGATTCTCGTTGGTCGTTAAGGGAAATGGGAGTGCATTGTGGGTTTTGAAGAAGATCAGGTGAGTTTAGGGTGGTTTTGCGGGGAAATTCATAGTTTTTGGTGTTTTTTCTTCTGATTCAGTTATTTTTTGGGGTGTTTTTGACGTGTTTTGGGGTCTCCGTTGGGTTTTAGTTGGATTCTCATTGGTCGTTAAGGTAAATGGGAGTGGATTGTGGGTTTTGAAGAAGATCAGGTGAGTTTAGGGTGGTTTTGCGGGGAAATTCATAGTTTTTGGTGTTTTTTCTTCTGATTCAGTTATTTTTTGGGGTGTTTTTGATGTGTTTTGGGGTCTCCGTTGTTTTTTGTTGGGTTCTTGTTGTTCATCATGGTGAAAACGGGTAAATTGTGGGTATTGGAGAACATCAGGTAGGTTTAGGGGGACTTTTGGGGTGGATCAACGGCTTTTAGGGTTTTCTTCCAGTTTTGGTGGTGATCCTGTTCTTTTTTGGGGTGTTTTTGACGTGTTTTGGGGTTTCCGTTGTGTTTTGTTGATTTCCTAATGTGTTTTAAGTTTGTTGGGAGTGGACTTTGGGATTTGGAGAACATCATGTAGGTTTAGTGTGGTTTTGGGGTGGATCTATGTTTTTTTGGGGTTTTCTTTCTTTTTTAGGGGTTATCCTGTTCTTGTTTGGGGTGTTTTTGACTTGTTTTGGGGTCTCCGTTGGGTTTTAGTTGGATTCTCGTTGGTCGTTAAGGTAAATGGGAGTGGATTGTGGGTTTTGAAGAAGATCAGGTGAGTTTAGGGTGGTTTTGCGGGGAAATTCATAGTTTTTGGTGTTTTTTCTTCTGATTCAGTTCTTTTTTGGGGTGTTTTTGACGTGTTTTGGGGTTTCCGTTGGGTTTCGTTGAGTTCCTAATGGGTTTTATGGTGGTTGGGAGTGGACATTTGGATTTGGAGAACATCAGGTACGTTTAGAGTGGTTTTGGGATTGGATCCGTGCTTTTTGGGGTTTTCTTTGGTTTTGGGGGTGATCCTGTTCTTGTTTGGGGTGTTTTTGACGTGTTTTGGGTTCTCCGTTGGGTTTCGTTGTGTTTTCCGTGGTCATCATGGTGGAAAAGTGTAAATTGTGGGTTTTGGAGAACATCAGGTAGGTTTATGAGGACTTTTGGGGCAGATTCATGGTTTTTAGGGTTTTCTTCTGTTTTTTCTAGTGATCCAGTTGGTTTTCGGCGTGTTTTTGACGTGTTTTGTGGTCTCCGTTGGGTTTCGTTGGGTTTTCCGTGGTCATCATGGTGGAAAAGTGTAAATTGTGGGTTTTGGAGAACATCAGGTAGATTTAGGGTGTTTTGGGGGTGGATCTATGGTTTTGGGGGATTTTCTTCCAGTTTTGGGGTGATCGAATTCATTTTTGGGGTGTTTCTGACGTGTTTTGGGTTCTTCGTTGGGTTTCGTTGGGTTTTCTGTTGGCATCTTGGTGGAAAAGGGTAAATTGTGGGTTTTGGAGAACTTCAGGTAGGTTTAGGGGGACTTTTGGGGTGGATTCATGGTATTTGGGGTTTTCTTCTGTTTTTTGGGGTGATCCTGTTCTTTTTTGGGGTGTTTTTGACGTGTTTTGGGGTCTCCGTTGTTTTTTGTTGGGTTCTTGTTGTTCATCATGGTGAAAACGGGTAAATTGTGGGTATTGGAGAACATCAGGTAGGTTTAGGGGGACTTTTGGGGTGGATCAACGGCTTTTAGGGTTTTCTTCCAGTTTTGGGGGTGATCCTGTTCTTTTTTGGGGTGTTTTTGACGTGTTTTGGGGTTTCCGTTGTGTTTTGTTGATTTCCTAATGTGTTTTAAGTTTGTTGGGAGTGGACTTTGGGATTTGGAGAACATCATGTAGGTTTAGTGTGGTTTTGGGGTGGATCTATGTTTTTTTGGGGTTTTCTTTCTTTTTTAGGGGTTATCCTGTTCTTGTTTGGGGTGTTTTTGACTTGTTTTGGGGTCTCCGTTGGGTTTTAGTTGGATTCTCGTTGGTCCTTAAGGTAAATGGGAGTGGATTGTGGGTTTTGAAGAAGATCAGGTGAGTTTAGGGTGGTTTTGCGGGGAAATTCATAGTTTTTGGTGTTTTTTCTTCTGATTCAGTTCTTTTTTGGGGTGTTTTTGACGTGTTTTGGGGTTTCCGTTGGGTTTTGTTGAGTTCCTAATGGGTTTTATGGTGGTTGGGAGTGGACATTTGGATTTGGAGAACATCAGGTACGTTTAGAGTGGTTTTGGGATTGGATCCGTGCTTTTTGGGGTTTTCTTTGGTTTTGGGGGTGATCCTGTTCTTGTTTGGGGTGTTTTTGACGTGTTTTGGGTTCTCCGTTGGGTTTCGTTGTGTTTTCCGTGGTCATCATGGTGGAAAAGTGTAAATTGTGGGTTTTGGAGAACATCAGGTAGGTTTATGAGGACTTTTGGGGCAGATTCATGGTTTTTAGGGTTTTCTTCTGTTTTTTCTAGTGATCCAGTTGGTTTTCGGCGTGTTTTTGACGTGTTTTGTGGTCTCCGTTGGGTTTCGTTGGGTTTTCCGTGGTCATCATGGTGGAAAAGTGTAAATTGTGGGTTTTGGAGAACATCAGGTAGATTTAGGGTGTTTTGGGGGTGGATCTATGGTTTTGGGGGATTTTCTTCCAGTTTTGGGGTGATCGAATTCATTTTTGGGGTGTTTCTGACGTGTTTTGGGTTCTTCGTTGGGTTTCGTTGGGTTTTCTGTTGGCATCTTGGTGGAAAAGGGTAAATTGTGGGTTTTGGAGAACTTCAGGTAGGTTTAGGGGGACTTTTGGGGTGGATTCATGGTATTTGGGGTTTTCTTCTGTTTTTTGGGGTGATCCTGTTCTTTTTTGGGGTGTTTTTGACGTGTTTTGGGGTTGTCCGTTGGGTTTTGTTGGGTTCTCGTTGGTCATCATTGTGAAAAAGGGTAAATTGTGGGTTTTGGAGAACATCAGGTAGGCTTAGGGGGACTTTTGGGGTGGATCTATGGCATTTGGGTTTTTCTTCTGTTTTTGGGGGAGATCCTGTTCTTTTTTTTTTTTTTTTTTTTTTTTTTTTTTTTTTGACATGTTTTTTGTCTCCATTGGGTTTCGTTGGGTTTTCCATGGTCATCATGGTGGAAAAGGGTAAATTTGTGGGTTTTGGAGAACATCAGGTAGGTTTAGGCTGGTTTTGGGATTGGATCTGTGCTTTTTGGGGATTTTCTTCCAGTTTATGGGTGATCCCTTTCTTTTTTGGGGTGTTTTTGACGTGTTTTGGTGTCTCCTTTTGGGTTTTCGTTTGGTTCATGTTGGTCATCATGGTGAAAATTGTAAATTTTTTGGGGGGGAATTTTCTTCCAGTTTTGGGGGTGATCCCGTTCTTTTTTGGGGTGTTTTTGACATGTTTTGGGGTCTCTGTTGGGTTTTGTTGGGTTCTTGTTTTTCATCATGTTGGAAAAGTTTAACTTGCGTGTTTTGGAGAACATCAGGTAGGTTTAGTGTCGTTTTGGGGTGGATCTATGTTTTTTTGGGGTTTTCTTTCGTTTTGGGGGGTTATCCCATTCTTTTTTGGGGTGTTTTTGACTTGTTTTGGGGTCTCCGTTGGGTTTTAGTTGGATTCTCGTTGGTCGTTAAGGTAAATGGGAGTGGATTGTGGGTTTTGAAGAAGATCAGGTGAGTTTAGGGTGGTTTTGCGGGGAAATTCATAGTTTTTGGTGTTTTTTCTTCTGATTCAGTTCTTTTTTGGGGTGTTTTTGACGTGTTTTGGGGTCTCCGTTGGTATTCCTTGGGTTTTATGTGGTCATGGTGGTGGAAAATTGTAAATTGTGGGTTTTGGAGAACTTCAGGTAGGTTTAGGGGAATTTTGGGGTGGATTCATGGTATTTGGTCTTTTCTTCTGTTTTTTTTTGGGTGATCCTGTTCTTTTTTGGGGTGTTTATGACGTGTTTTGGGGTCTCCGTTGGGTTTTAGTTGGGTTCTTGTTGGTCATCATGGTGAAAAAGTGTAAATTGTGGCTTTTGGAGAACATCAGGTAGGTTTAGGGGGACTTTTGGGGCAGAGTCATGTTTTTTGGTGTTTTCTTCTGTTTCTTGGGGTGGTCCCGTTCTTTTTTGGGAAGTTTTTGAGGTGTTTGCGGGTCTCCGTTGGGTTTTGTTGTGTACTCGTTGGTCATCGTGGTGGAAAATGGTAAATTGTGGGTTTTGGAGAACATCAGGTAGGTTTAGGGTGGTTTTGGGATTGGATCCGTGCTTTTTGGGGATTTTCTTCCAGTTTATGGGTGATCCCTTTATTTTTGGGGTGTTTTTGATGTGTTTTGGTGTCTCGTTTTGGGTTTTCGTTTGGTTCATGTTGGTCATCCTGGTGAAAAAGTGTAAATTGTGGGTTTTGGAGAACATCAGGTAGGTTTAGGGGGACTTTTGGTGTGGATCTATGGCTTTTGGGGTTTTCTTTCGTTTTTAGGGTTTATCCCGTTCTTGTTTTGGGTGTTTTTGACTTCTTTTGGGGTCTCCGTTGGGTTTCGTTGGGTTTTCCATGGTCATCATGTTGGAAAATTGTAAATTGTGGGTTTTGGAGATCATCAGGTAGGTTTAGGGTGGTTTTGGGGTGGATCTATGATTTTGAAGGATTTTCTTCCAGTTTTGGGGGTGATCCCGTTCTTTTTTGGGGTGTTTTTGACATGTTTTGGGGTCTCTGTTGGGTTTTGTTGGGTTCTTGTTTTTCATCATGTTGGAAAAGTTTAACTTGCGTGTTTTGGAGAACATCAGGTAGGTTTAGTGTCGTTTTGGGGTGGATCTATTTTTTGGGGGTTTTCTTTCGTTTTGGGGGGTTATCCCATTCTTTTTTGGGGTGTTTCTGACTTGTTTTGGGGTCTCCGTTGGGTTTTAGTTGGATTCTCGTTGGTCGTTAAGGTAAATGGGAGTGGATTGTGGGTTTTGAAGAAGATCAGGTGAGTTTAGGGTGGTTTTGCGGGGAAATTCATAGTTTTTGGTGTTTTTTCTTCTGATTCAGTTATTTTTTGGGGTGTTTTTGATGTGTTTTGGGGTCTCCGTTGTTTTTTGTTGGGTTCTTGTTGTTCATCATGGTGAAAACGGGTAAATTGTGGGTATTGGAGAACATCAGGTAGGTTTAGGGGGACTTTTGGGGTGGATCAACGGCTTTTAGGGTTTTCTTCCAGTTTTGGGGGTGATCCCGCTTTTTTTTGTGGTGTTTTTGACGTGTTTTGGGGTTTCCGTTGTGTTTTGTTGATTTCCTAATGTGTTTTAAGTTTGTTGGGAGTGGACTTTGGGATTTGGAGAACATCAGGTAGGTTTAGTGTGTTTTTGGGGTGGATCTATCATTTTTTGGCGTTTTCTTTCTTTTTTAGGGGTTATCCTGTTCTTGTTTGGGGTGTTTTTGACTTGTTTTGGGGTCTCCGTTGGGTTTTAGTTGGATTCTCGTTGGTCCTTAAGGGAAATGGGAGTGGATTGTGGGTTTTGAAGAAGATCAGGTGAGTTTAGGGTGGTTTTGCGGGGAAATTCATAGTTTTTGGTGTTTTTTCTTCTGATTCAGTTCTTTTTTGGGGTGTTTTTGACGTGTTTTGGGGTTTCCGTTGGGTTTCGTTGAGTTCCTAATGGGTTTTATGGTGGTTGGGAGTGGACATTTGGATTTGGAGAACATCAGGTACGTTTAGAGTGGTTTTGGGATTGGATCCGTGCTTTTTGGGGTTTTCTTTGGTTTTGGGGGTGATCCTGTTCTTGTTTGGGGTGTTTTTGACGTGTTTTGGGTTCTCCGTTGGGTTTCGTTGGGTTTTCCGTGGTCATCATGGTGGAAAAGTGTAAATTGTGGGTTTTGGAGAACATCAGGTAGGTTTATGAGGACTTTTGGGGCAGATTCATGGTTTTTAGGGTTTTCTTCTGTTTTTTCTAGTGATCCAGTTGGTTTTCGGCGTGTTTTTGACGTGTTTTGTGGTCTCCGTTGGGTTTCGTTGGGTTTTCCGTGGTCATCATGGTGGAAAAGTGTAAATTGTGGGTTTTGGAGAACATCAGGTAGATTTAGGGTGTTTTGGGGGTGGATCTATGGTTTTGGGGGATTTTCTTCCAGTTTTGGGGTGATCGAATTCATTTTTGGGGTGTTTCTGACGTGTTTTGGGTTCTTCGTTGGGTTTCGTTGGGTTTTCTGTTGGCATCTTGGTGGAAAAGGGTAAATTGTGGGTTTTGGAGAACTTCAGGTAGGTTTAGGGGGACTTTTGGGGTGGATTCATGGTATTTGGGGTTTTCTTCTGTTTTTTGGGGTGATCCTGTTCTTTTTTGGGGTGTTTTTGACGTGTTTTGGGGTTGTCCGTTGGGTTTTGTTGGGTTCTCGTTGGTCATCATTGTGAAAAAGGGTAAATTGTGGGTTTTGGAGAACATCAGGTAGGCTTAGGGGGACTTTTGGGGTGGATCTATGGCATTTGGGTTTTTCTTCTGTTTTTGGGGGAGATCCTGTTCTTTTTTGTTTTTTTTGTTTTTTTTTTTTGACATGTTTTTTGTCTCCATTGGGTTTCGTTGGGTTTTCCATGGTCATCATGGTGGAAAAGGGTAAATTTGTGGGTTTTGGAGAACATCAGGTAGGTTTAGGCTGGTTTTGGGATTGGATCTGTGCTTTTGGGGGATTTTCTTCCAGTTTTGGGGGTGATCCCTTTCTTTTTTGGGGTGTTTTTGACGTGTTTTGGTGTCTCCTTTTGGGTTTTCGTTTGGTTCATGTTGGTCATCATGGTGAAAATTGTAAATTTTTGGGGGGGGAATTTTCTTCCAGTTTTGGGGGTGATCCCGTTCTTTTTTGGGGTGTTTTTGACATGTTTTGGGGTCTCTGTTGGGTTTTGTTGGGTTCTTGTTTTTCATCATGTTGGAAAAGTTTAACTTGCGTGTTTTGGAGAACATCAGGTAGGTTTAGTGTCGTTTTGGGGTGGATCTATGTTTTTTTGGGGTTTTCTTTCGTTTTGGGGGGTTATCCCATTCTTTTTTGGGGTGTTTTTGACTTGTTTTGGGGTCTCCGTTGGGTTTTAGTTGGATTCTCGTTGGTCGTTAAGGTAAATGGGAGTGGATTGTGGGTTTTGAAGAAGATCAGGTGAGTTTAGGGTGGTTTTGCGGGGAAATTCATAGTTTTTGGTGTTTTTTCTTCTGATTCAGTTCTTTTTTGGGGTGTTTTTGACGTGTTTTGGGGTCTCCGTTGGTATTCCTTGGGTTTTATGTGGTCATGGTGGTGGAAAATTGTAAATTGTGGGTTTTGGAGAACTTCAGGTAGGTTTAGGGGAATTTTGGGGTGGATTCATGGTATTTGGTCTTTTCTTCTGTTTTTTTTTGGGTGATCCTGTTCTTTTTTGGGGTGTTTATGACGTGTTTTGGGGTCTCCGTTGGGTTTTAGTTGGGTTCTTGTTGGTCATCATGGTGAAAAAGTGTAAATTGTGGCTTTTGGAGAACATCAGGTAGGTTTAGGGGGACTTTTGGGGCAGAGTCATGTTTTTTGGTGTTTTCTTCTGTTTCTTGGGGTGGTCCCGTTCTTTTTTGGGAAGTTTTTGAGGTGTTTGCGGGTCTCCGTTGGGTTTTGTTGTGTACTCGTTGGTCATCGTGGTGGAAAATGGTAAATTGTGGGTTTTGGAGAACATCAGGTAGGTTTAGGGTGGTTTTGGGATTGGATCCGTGCTTTTTGGGGATTTTCTTCCAGTTTATGGGTGATCCCTTTATTTTTGGGGTGTTTTTGATGTGTTTTGGTGTCTCGTTTTGGGTTTTCGTTTGGTTCATGTTGGTCATCCTGGTGAAAAAGTGTAAATTGTGGGTTTTGGAGAACATCAGGTAGGTTTAGGGGGACTTTTGGTGTGGATCTATGGCTTTTGGGGTTTTCTTTCGTTTTTAGGGTTTATCCCGTTCTTGTTTTGGGTGTTTTTGACTTCTTTTGGGGTCTCCGTTGGGTTTCGTTGGGTTTTCCATGGTCATCATGTTGGAAAATTGTAAATTGTGGGTTTTGGAGATCATCAGGTAGGTTTAGGGTGGTTTTGGGGTGGATCTATGATTTTGAAGGATTTTCTTCCAGTTTTGGGGGTGATCCCGTTCTTTTTTGGGGTGTTTTTGACATGTTTTGGGGTCTCTGTTGGGTTTTGTTGGGTTCTTGTTTTTCATCATGTTGGAAAAGTTTAACTTGCGTGTTTTGGAGAACATCAGGTAGGTTTAGTGTCGTTTTGGGGTGGATCTATTTTTTGGGGGTTTTCTTTCGTTTTGGGGGGTTATCCCATTCTTTTTTGGGGTGTTTCTGACTTGTTTTGGGGTCTCCGTTGGGTTTTAGTTGGATTCTCGTTGGTCGTTAAGGTAAATGGGAGTGGATTGTGGGTTTTGAAGAAGATCAGGTGAGTTTAGGGTGGTTTTGCGGGGAAATTCATAGTTTTTGGTGTTTTTTCTTCTGATTCAGTTATTTTTTGGGGTGTTTTTGATGTGTTTTGGGGTCTCCGTTGTTTTTTGTTGGGTTCTTGTTGTTCATCATGGTGAAAACGGGTAAATTGTGGGTATTGGAGAACATCAGGTAGGTTTAGGGGGACTTTTGGGGTGGATCAACGGCTTTTAGGGTTTTCTTCCAGTTTTGGGGGTGATCCCGCTTTTTTTTGTGGTGTTTTTGACGTGTTTTGGGGTTTCCGTTGTGTTTTGTTGATTTCCTAATGTGTTTTAAGTTTGTTGGGAGTGGACTTTGGGATTTGGAGAACATCAGGTAGGTTTAGTGTGTTTTTGGGGTGGATCTATCATTTTTTGGGGTTTTCTTTCTTTTTTAGGGGTTATCCTGTTCTTGTTTGGGGTGTTTTTGACTTGTTTTGGGGTCTCCGTTGGGTTTTAGTTGGATTCTCGTTGGTCCTTAAGGGAAATGGGAGTGGATTGTGGGTTTTGAAGAAGATCAGGTGAGTTTAGGGTGGTTTTGCGGGGAAATTCATAGTTTTTGGTGTTTTTTCTTCTGATTCAGTTCTTTTTTGGGGTGTTTTTGACGTGTTTTGGGGTTTCCGTTGGGTTTCGTTGAGTTCCTAATGGGTTTTATGGTGGTTGGGAGTGGACATTTGGATTTGGAGAACATCAGGTACGTTTAGAGTGGTTTTGGGATTGGATCCGTGCTTTTTGGGGTTTTCTTTGGTTTTGGGGGTGATCCTGTTCTTGTTTGGGGTGTTTTTGACGTGTTTTGGGTTCTCCGTTGGGTTTCGTTGTGTTTTCCGTGGTCATCATGGTGGAAAAGTGTAAATTGTGGGTTTTGGAGAACATCAGGTAGGTTTATGAGGACTTTTGGGGCAGATTCATGGTTTTTAGGGTTTTCTTCTGTTTTTTCTAGTGATCCAGTTGGTTTTCGGCGTGTTTTTGACGTGTTTTGTGGTCTCCGTTGGGTTTCGTTGGGTTTTCCGTGGTCATCATGGTGGAAAAGTGTAAATTGTGGGTTTTGGAGAACATCAGGTAGATTTAGGGTGTTTTGGGGGTGGATCTATGGTTTTGGGGGATTTTCTTCCAGTTTTGGGGTGATCGAATTCATTTTTGGGGTGTTTCTGACGTGTTTTGGGTTCTTCGTTGGGTTTCGTTGGGTTTTCTGTTGGCATCTTGGTGGAAAAGGGTAAATTGTGGGTTTTGGAGAACTTCAGGTAGGTTTAGGGGGACTTTTGGGGTGGATTCATGGTATTTGGGGTTTTCTTCTGTTTTTTGGGGTGATCCTGTTCTTTTTTGGGGTGTTTTTGACGTGTTTTGGGGTTGTCCGTTGGGTTTTGTTGGGTTCTCGTTGGTCATCATTGTGAAAAAGGGTAAATTGTGGGTTTTGGAGAACATCAGGTAGGCTTAGGGGGACTTTTGGGGTGGATCTATGGCATTTGGGTTTTTCTTCTGTTTTTGGGGGAGATCCTGTTCTTTTTTGTTTTTTTTTGTTTTTTTTTTTGACATGTTTTTTGTCTCCATTGGGTTTCGTTGGGTTTTCCATGGTCATCATGGTGGAAAAGGGTAAATTTGTGGGTTTTGGAGAACATCAGGTAGGTTTAGGCTGGTTTTGGGATTGGATCTGTGCTTTTGGGGGATTTTCTTCCAGTTTTGGGGGTGATCCCTTTCTTTTTTGGGGTGTTTTTGACGTGTTTTGGTGTCTCCTTTTGGGTTTTCGTTTGGTTCATGTTGGTCATCATGGTGAAAATTGTAAATTTTTTGGGGGGAATTTTCTTCCAGTTTTGGGGGTGATCCCGTTCTTTTTTGGGGTGTTTTTGACATGTTTTGGGGTCTCTGTTGGGTTTTGTTGGGTTCTTGTTTTTCATCATGTTGGAAAAGTTTAACTTGCGTGTTTTGGAGAACATCAGGTAGGTTTAGTGTCGTTTTGGGGTGGATCTATGTTTTTTTGGGGTTTTCTTTCGTTTTGGGGGGTTATCCCATTCTTTTTTGGGGTGTTTTTGACTTGTTTTGGGGTCTCCGTTGGGTTTTAGTTGGATTCTCGTTGGTCGTTAAGGTAAATGGGAGTGGATTGTGGGTTTTGAAGAAGATCAGGTGAGTTTAGGGTGGTTTTGCGGGGAAATTCATAGTTTTTGGTGTTTTTTCTTCTGATTCAGTTCTTTTTTGGGGTGTTTTTGACGTGTTTTGGGGTCTCCGTTGGTATTCCTTGGGTTTTATGTGGTCATGGTGGTGGAAAATTGTAAATTGTGGGTTTTGGAGAACTTCAGGTAGGTTTAGGGGAATTTTGGGGTGGATTCATGGTATTTGGTCTTTTCTTCTGTTTTTTTTTGGGTGATCCTGTTCTTTTTTGGGGTGTTTATGACGTGTTTTGGGGTCTCCGTTGGGTTTTAGTTGGGTTCTTGTTGGTCATCATGGTGAAAAAGTGTAAATTGTGGCTTTTGGAGAACATCAGGTAGGTTTAGGGGGACTTTTGGGGCAGAGTCATGTTTTTTGGTGTTTTCTTCTGTTTCTTGGGGTGGTCCCGTTCTTTTTTGGGAAGTTTTTGAGGTGTTTGCGGGTCTCCGTTGGGTTTTGTTGTGTACTCGTTGGTCATCGTGGTGGAAAATGGTAAATTGTGGGTTTTGGAGAACATCAGGTAGGTTTAGGGTGGTTTTGGGATTGGATCCGTGCTTTTTGGGGATTTTCTTCCAGTTTATGGGTGATCCCTTTATTTTTGGGGTGTTTTTGATGTGTTTTGGTGTCTCGTTTTGGGTTTTCGTTTGGTTCATGTTGGTCATCCTGGTGAAAAAGTGTAAATTGTGGGTTTTGGAGAACATCAGGTAGGTTTAGGGGGACTTTTGGTGTGGATCTATGGCTTTTGGGGTTTTCTTTCGTTTTTAGGGTTTATCCCGTTCTTGTTTTGGGTGTTTTTGACTTCTTTTGGGGTCTCCGTTGGGTTTCGTTGGGTTTTCCATGGTCATCATGTTGGAAAATTGTAAATTGTGGGTTTTGGAGATCATCAGGTAGGTTTAGGGTGGTTTTGGGGTGGATCTATGATTTTGAAGGATTTTCTTCCAGTTTTGGGGGTGATCCCGTTCTTTTTTGGGGTGTTTTTGACATGTTTTGGGGTCTCTGTTGGGTTTTGTTGGGTTCTTGTTTTTCATCATGTTGGAAAAGTTTAACTTGCGTGTTTTGGAGAACATCAGGTAGGTTTAGTGTCGTTTTGGGGTGGATCTATTTTTTGGGGGGTTTCTTTCGTTTTGGGGGGTTATCCCATTCTTTTTTGGGGTGTTTCTGACTTGTTTTGGGGTCTCCGTTGGTTTTAGTTGGATTCTCGTTGGTCGTTAAGGTAAATGGGAGTGGATTGTGGGTTTTGAAGAAGATCAGGTGAGTTTAGGGTGGTTTTGCGGGGAAATTCATAGTTTTTGGTGTTTTTTCTTCTGATTCAGTTATTTTTTGGGGTGTTTTTGATGTGTTTTGGGGTCTCCGTTGTTTTTTGTTGGGTTCTTGTTGTTCATCATGGTGAAAACGGGTAAATTGTGGGTATTGGAGAACATCAGGTAGGTTTAGGGGGACTTTTGGGGTGGATCAACGGCTTTTAGGGTTTTCTTCCAGTTTTGGGGGTGATCCCGCTTTTTTTTGTGGTGTTTTTGACGTGTTTTGGGGTTTCCGTTGTGTTTTGTTGATTTCCTAATGTGTTTTAAGTTTGTTGGGAGTGGACTTTGGGATTTGGAGAACATCAGGTAGGTTTAGTGTGTTTTTGGGGTGGATCTATCATTTTTTGGCGTTTTCTTTCTTTTTTAGGGGTTATCCTGTTCTTGTTTGGGGTGTTTTTGACTTGTTTTGGGGTCTCCGTTGGGTTTTAGTTGGATTCTCGTTGGTCCTTAAGGGAAATGGGAGTGGATTGTGGGTTTTGAAGAAGATCAGGTGAGTTTAGGGTGGTTTTGCGGGGAAATTCATAGTTTTTGGTGTTTTTTCTTCTGATTCAGTTCTTTTTTGGGTGTTTTTGACGTGTTTTGGGGTTTCCGTTGGGTTTCGTTGAGTTCCTAATGGGTTTTATGGTGGTTGGGAGTGGACATTTGGATTTGGAGAACATCAGGTACGTTTAGAGTGGTTTTGGGATTGGATCCGTGCTTTTTGGGGTTTTCTTTGGTTTTGGGGGTGATCCTGTTCTTGTTTGGGGTGTTTTTGACGTGTTTTGGGTTCTCCGTTGGGTTTCGTTGTGTTTTCCGTGGTCATCATGGTGGAAAAGTGTAAATTGTGGGTTTTGGAGAACATCAGGTAGGTTTATGAGGACTTTTGGGGCAGATTCATGGTTTTTAGGGTTTTCTTCTGTTTTTTCTAGTGATCCAGTTGGTTTTCGGCGTGTTTTTGACGTGTTTTGTGGTCTCCGTTGGGTTTCGTTGGGTTTTCCGTGGTCATCATGGTGGAAAAGTGTAAATTGTGGGTTTTGGAGAACATCAGGTAGATTTAGGGTGTTTTGGGGGTGGATCTATGGTTTTGGGGGATTTTCTTCCAGTTTTGGGGTGATCGAATTCATTTTTGGGGTGTTTCTGACGTGTTTTGGGTTCTTCGTTGGGTTTCGTTGGGTTTTCTGTTGGCATCTTGGTGGAAAAGGGTAAATTGTGGGTTTTGGAGAACTTCAGGTAGGTTTAGGGGGACTTTTGGGGTGGATTCATGGTATTTGGGGTTTTCTTCTGTTTTTTGGGGTGATCCTGTTCTTTTTTGGGGTGTTTTTGACGTGTTTTGGGGTTGTCCGTTGGGTTTTGTTGGGTTCTCGTTGGTCATCATTGTGAAAAAGGGTAAATTGTGGGTTTTGGAGAACATCAGGTAGGCTTATAGGGGGACTTTTGGGGTGGATCTATGGCATTTGGGTTTTTCTTCTGTTTTTGGGGGAGATCCTGTTCTTTTTGTTTTTTTGTTTTTTTTTTTTTGACATGTTTTTTGTCTCCATTGGGTTTCGTTGGGTTTTCCATGGTCATCATGGTGGAAAAGGGTAAATTTGTGGGTTTTGGAGAACATCAGGTAGGTTTAGGCTGGTTTTGGGATTGGATCTGTGCTTTTGGGGGATTTTCTTCCAGTTTTGGGGGTGATCCCTTTCTTTTTTGGGGTGTTTTTGACGTGTTTTGGTGTCTCCTTTTGGGTTTTCGTTTGGTTCATGTTGGTCATCATGGTGAAAATTGTAAATTTTTGGGGGGGGAATTTTCTTCCAGTTTTGGGGGTGATCCCGTTCTTTTTTGGGGTGTTTTTGACATGTTTTGGGGTCTCTGTTGGGTTTTGTTGGGTTCTTGTTTTTCATCATGTTGGAAAAGTTTAACTTGCGTGTTTTGGAGAACATCAGGTAGGTTTAGTGTCGTTTTGGGGTGGATCTATGTTTTTTTGGGGTTTTCTTTCGTTTTGGGGGGTTATCCCATTCTTTTTTGGGGTGTTTTTGACTTGTTTTGGGGTCTCCGTTGGGTTTTAGTTGGATTCTCGTTGGTCGTTAAGGTAAATGGGAGTGGATTGTGGGTTTTGAAGAAGATCAGGTGAGTTTAGGGTGGTTTTGCGGGGAAATTCATAGTTTTTGGTGTTTTTTCTTCTGATTCAGTTATTTTTTGGGGTGTTTTTGACGTGTTTTGGGGTCTCCGTTGGTATTCCTTGGGTTTTATGTGGTCATGGTGGTGGAAAATTGTAAATTGTGGGTTTTGGAGAACTTCAGGTAGGTTTAGGGGAATTTTGGGGTGGATTCATGGTATTTGGTCTTTTCTTCTGTTTTTTTTTGGGTGATCCTGTTCTTTTTTGGGGTGTTTATGACGTGTTTTGGGGTCTCCGTTGGGTTTTAGTTGGGTTCTTGTTGGTCATCATGGTGAAAAAGTGTAAATTGTGGCTTTTGGAGAACATCAGGTAGGTTTAGGGGGACTTTTGGGGCAGAGTCATGTTTTTTGGTGTTTTCTTCTGTTTCTTGGGGTGGTCCCGTTCTTTTTTGGGAAGTTTTTGAGGTGTTTGCGGGTCTCCGTTGGGTTTTGTTGTGTACTCGTTGGTCATCGTGGTGGAAAATGGTAAATTGTGGGTTTTGGAGAACATCAGGTAGGTTTAGGGTGGTTTTGGGATTGGATCCGTGCTTTTTGGGGATTTTCTTCCAGTTTATGGGTGATCCCTTTATTTTTGGGGTGTTTTTGATGTGTTTTGGTGTCTCGTTTTGGGTTTTCGTTTGGTTCATGTTGGTCATCCTGGTGAAAAAGTGTAAATTGTGGGTTTTGGAGAACATCAGGTAGGTTTAGGGGGACTTTTGGTGTGGATCTATGGCTTTTGGGGTTTTCTTTCGTTTTTAGGGTTTATCCCGTTCTTGTTTTGGGTGTTTTTGACTTCTTTTGGGGTCTCCGTTGGGTTTCGTTGGGTTTTCCATGGTCATCATGTTGGAAAATTGTAAATTGTGGGTTTTGGAGATCATCAGGTAGGTTTAGGGTGGTTTTGGGGTGGATCTATGATTTTGAAGGATTTTCTTCCAATTTTGGGGGTGATCCCTTTCTTTTTTTTTTTTTTTTTTTTTTTTTTTTGACGTGTTTTGTGGTCTCCGTTGGGTTTCGTTGGGTTTTCCATGGTCATCAATGTGGAAAAGGGTAAATTGTGGGTTTTGGAGAACTTCAGGTTGGTTTAGGGGGATTTTTGGTGTGGATCTATGGCTTTTGGGGTTTTCTTTCATTGTTGGGGTTGAACCAGTTCTTTTTTGGGGTGTTTTTGACGTTTTTGGGGTCTCCGTTGGGTTTTGTTGGGTTCTCGTTGGTCGTTAAGCTAAATGGGAGTGGATTGTGGGTTTTGAAGAAGATCAGGTGAGTTTAGGGTGATTTGGGAGGGAAATGCATAGTTTTGTTTTTTTTTTCTTCTGATCCAGTTCTTTTTTGGGGTGTTTTTGACGTGTTTTGGGGTTTCCGTTGCGTTTTGTTGAGTTCCTAATGGGTTTTATGGTGGGTGGGAGTGGATTTTGGGATTTGGAGAAGATCAGGTAGGTTTAAGGGTTTTCTTGGGGTTAAATCACGTATTTTCTTCTGATCCGGTTTGCTTTTGGGGTGTTTTTGAGGTGTTTTGGGGTTTCTGTTGCGTTTTGTTGAGTTCCTAATGGGTTTTATGGTGGTTGGGAGTGGACTTTGGGATTTGGAGAAGATCAGGTAGGTTTAGGGTGGTTTTGGATTGGATCCATGCTTTTTTGGGGATTTTCTTCCAGTTTTGGGGGTTATCCCGTTCTTTTTTGGGGTGTTTTTGACATGTTTTGATGTCTCTGTTGGGTTTTGTTGGGTTTTCTGTTGGCATCTTGGTGGAAAAGGGTAAATTGTGGGTTTTGGAGAACTTCAGGTAGGTTTAGGGGGACTTTTGGGGTGGATTCATGGTATTTGGGGTTTTCTTCTGTTTTTGGGGTGATCCTGTTCTTTTTTGGGGTGTTTTTGACGTGTTTTGGGGTTGTCCGTTGGGTTTTGTTGGGTTCTCGTTGGTCATCATTGTGAAAAAGGGTAAATTGTGGGTTTTGGAGAACATCAGGTAGGCTTAGGGGGACTTTTGGGGTGGATCTATGGCATTTGGGTTTTTCTTCTGTTTTTGGGGGAGATCCTGTTCTTTTTTGTTTTTTTGTTTTTTTTTTTTTTTTTGACATGTTTTTTGTCTCCATTGGGTTTCGTTGGGTTTTCCATGGTCATCATGGTGGAAAAGGGTAAATTTGTGGGTTTTGGAGAACATCAGGTAGGTTTAGGCTGGTTTTGGGATTGGATCTGTGCTTTTGGGGGATTTTCTTCCAGTTTTGGGGGTGATCCCTTTCTTTTTTGGGGTGTTTTTGACGTGTTTTGGTGTCTCCTTTTGGGTTTTCGTTTGGTTCATGTTGGTCATCATGGTGAAAATTGTAAATTTTTTGGGGGGGAATTTTCTTCCAGTTTTGGGGGTGATCCCGTTCTTTTTTGGGGTGTTTTTGACATGTTTTGGGGTCTCTGTTGGGTTTTGTTGGGTTCTTGTTTTTCATCATGTTGGAAAAGTTTAACTTGCGTGTTTTGGAGAACATCAGGTAGGTTTAGTGTCGTTTTGGGGTGGATCTATTTTTGGGGGTTTTCTTTCGTTTTGGGGGGTTATC
The DNA here is from genome assembly GCF_965140915.1 of Aythya marila. Classification (NCBI taxonomy): domain Eukaryota; kingdom Metazoa; phylum Chordata; class Aves; order Anseriformes; family Anatidae; genus Aythya; species Aythya marila. The sequence goes on along the minus strand of NW_028136998.1, from coordinate 4,222 downwards.
CCATTCTTTTTTGGGGTGTTTTTGACTTGTTTTGGGGTCTCCGTTGGGTTTTAGTTGGATTCTCGTTGGTCGTTAAGGTAAATGGGAGTGGATTGTGGGTTTTGAAGAAGATCAGGTGAGTTTAGGGTGGTTTTGCGGGGAAATTCATAGTTTTTGGTGTTTTTTCTTCTGATTCAGTTATTTTTTGGGGTGTTTTTGACGTGTTTTGGGGTCTCCGTTGGGTTTTAGTTGGATTCTCGTTGGTCGTTAAGGTAAATGGGAGTGGATTGTGGGTTTTGAAGAAGATCAGGTGAGTTTAGGGTGGTTTTGCGGGGAAATTCATAGTTTTTGGTGTTTTTTCTTCTGATTCAGTTATTTTTTGGGGTGTTTTTGATGTGTTTTGGGGTCTCCGTTGTTTTTTGTTGGGTTCTTGTTGTTCATCATGGTGAAAACGGGTAAATTGTGGGTATTGGAGAACATCAGGTAGGTTTAGGGGGACTTTTGGGGTGGATCAACGGCTTTTAGGGTTTTCTTCCAGTTTTGGGGGTGATCCTGTTCTTTTTTGGGGTGTTTTTGACGTGTTTTGGGGTTTCCGTTGTGTTTTGTTGATTTCCTAATGTGTTTTAAGTTTGTTGGGAGTGGACTTTGGGATTTGGAGAACATCAGGTAGGTTTAGTGTGGTTTTGGGGTGGATCTATCGTTTTTTGGGGTTTTCTTTTTTAGGGGTTATCCTGTTCTTGTTTGGGGTGTTTTTGACTTGTTTTGGGGTCTCCGTTGGGTTTTAGTTGGATTCTCGTTGGTCGTTAAGGTAAATGGGAGTGGATTGTGGGTTTTGAAGAAGATCAGGTGAGTTTAGGGTGGTTTTGCGGGGAAATTCATAGTTTTTGGTGTTTTTTCTTCTGATTCAGTTCTTTTTTGGGGTGTTTTTGACGTGTTTTGGGGTTTCCGTTGGGTTTCGTTGAGTTCCTAATGGGTTTTATGGTGGTTGGGAGTGGACATTTGGATTTGGAGAACATCAGGTACGTTTAGAGTGGTTTTGGGATTGGATCCGTGCTTTTTGGGGTTTTCTTTGGTTTTGGGGGTGATCCTGTTCTTGTTTGGGGTGTTTTTGACGTGTTTTGGGTTCTCCGTTGGGTTTCGTTGTGTTTTCCGTGGTCATCATGGTGGAAAAGTGTAAATTGTGGGTTTTGGAGAACATCAGGTAGGTTTATGAGGACTTTTGGGGCAGATTCATGGTTTTTAGGGTTTTCTTCTGTTTTTTCTAGTGATCCAGTTGGTTTTCGGCGTGTTTTTGACGTGTTTTGTGGTCTCCGTTGGGTTTCGTTGGGTTTTCCGTGGTCATCATGGTGGAAAAGTGTAAATTGTGGGTTTTGGAGAACATCAGGTAGATTTAGGGTGTTTTGGGGGTGGATCTATGGTTTTGGGGGATTTTCTTCCAGTTTTGGGGTGATCGAATTCATTTTTGGGGTGTTTCTGACGTGTTTTGGGTTCTTCGTTGGGTTTCGTTGGGTTTTCTGTTGGCATCTTGGTGGAAAAGGGTAAATTGTGGGTATTGGAGAACATCAGGTAGGTTTAGGGGGACTTTTGGGGTGGATCAACGGCTTTTAGGGTTTTCTTCCAATTTTGGGGGTGATCCTGTTCTTTTTTGGGGTGTTTTTGACGTGTTTTGGGGTTTCCGTTGTGTTTTGTTGATTTCCTAATGTGTTTTAAGTTTGTTGGGAGTGGACTTTGGGATTTGGAGAACATCATGTAGGTTTAGTGTGGTTTTGGGGTGGATCTATGTTTTTTTGGGGTTTTCTTTCTTTTTTAGGGGTTATCCTGTTCTTGTTTGGGGTGTTTTTGACTTGTTTTGGGGTCTCCGTTGGGTTTTAGTTGGATTCTCGTTGGTCGTTAAGGTAAATGGGAGTGGATTGTGGGTTTTGAAGAAGATCAGGTGAGTTTAGGGTGGTTTTGCGGGGAAATTCATAGTTTTTGGTGTTTTTTCTTCTGATTCAGTTCTTTTTTGGGGTGTTTTTGACGTGTTTTGGGGTTTCCGTTGGGTTTCGTTGAGTTCCTAATGGGTTTTATGGTGGTTGGGAGTGGACATTTGGATTTGGAGAACATCAGGTACGTTTAGAGTGGTTTTGGATTGGATCCGTGCTTTTTGGGGTTTTCTTTGGTTTTGGGGGTGATCCTGTTCTTGTTTGGGGTGTTTTTGACGTGTTTTGGGTTCTCCGTTGGGTTTCGTTGTGTTTTCCGTGGTCATCATGGTGGAAAAGTGTAAATTGTGGGTTTTGGAGAACATCAGGTAGGTTTATGAGGACTTTTGGGGCAGATTCATGGTTTTTAGGGTTTTCTTCTGTTTTTTCTAGTGATCCAGTTGGTTTTCGGCGTGTTTTTGACGTGTTTTGTGGTCTCCGTTGGGTTTCGTTGGGTTTTCCGTGGTCATCATGGTGGAAAAGTGTAAATTGTGGGTTTTGGAGAACATCAGGTAGATTTAGGGTGTTTTGGGGGTGGATCTATGGTTTTGGGGGATTTTCTTCCAGTTTTGGGGTGATCGAATTCATTTTTGGGGTGTTTCTGACGTGTTTTGGGTTCTTCGTTGGGTTTCGTTGGGTTTTCTGTTGGCATCTTGGTGGAAAAGGGTAAATTGTGGGTTTTGGAGAACTTCAGGTAGGTTTAGGGGGACTTTTGGGGTGGATTCATGGTATTTGGGGTTTTCTTCTGTTTTTTGGGGTGATCCTGTTCTTTTTTGGGGTGTTTTTGACGTGTTTTGGGGTTGTCCGTTGGGTTTTGTTGGGTTCTCGTTGGTCATCATTGTGAAAAAGGGTAAATTGTGGGTTTTGGAGAACATCAGGTAGGCTTAGGGGGACTTTTGGGGTGGATCTATGGCATTTGGGTTTTTCTTCTGTTTTTGGGGGAGATCCTGTTCTTTTTTGTTTTTTTTTTTTTTTTTTTTTTTTTGACATGTTTTTTGTCTCCATTGGGTTTCGTTGGGTTTTCCATGGTCATCATGGTGGAAAAGGGTAAATTTGTGGGTTTTGGAGAACATCAGGTAGGTTTAGGCTGGTTTTGGGATTGGATCTGTGCTTTTTGGGGATTTTCTTCCAGTTTATGGGTGATCCCTTTCTTTTTTGGGGTGTTTTTGACGTGTTTTCGTGTCTCCTTTTGGGTTTTCGTTTGGTTCATGTTGGTCATCATGGTGAAAATTGTAAATTTTTTGGGGGGGAATTTTCTTCCAGTTTTGGGGGTATCCAACATCCCCATACCCACACCGTACCGAGGTGCCTCTGCAGGAAGGCCAGAGCCGCCCGGCTGATGATGTCCAGGCCCTTGTGGGGGTCGAGGGTGCCCCCCCACGTTGAAGATCCGCCTGACGAGCTTCCCGGTGAGGAAGGCGAAGTCGGTTTGGCTGTGGTGCACGGACCCCCTGGGGAAGGGAAGGGAAAGAAGGGAGCATGGAAGGGCTGCTCCTGCTCCCGGCCAGCTCCTCGCTGCTCCTTTTGGGGTTGGGGGGATCAGCGGGTGCCTGCCCCCAGCCCCAACTCACAGCACGGTTATGATCCTCGTCTGGCTGTTCCTGGAGCTCAGCCTCTTCATTTTGGCGATGCTTTCCGGCGTCTGGAACTTCTCGGCGTTGATGAAGAGCACGGGCCTGGGCACCTCCGGGTACAGCGTGTTCTCCAGGGGGAACATCCAGGCGTCGAGAGCCACCGCACACCTACACGGCACGGACACACGGCGCTGGCCTCGGGCAGCCCCCGGCCCCCCAACCCCTCGGGAGCATCCCCGGAGCTGCTCACCTGAAGCTGGGCTCCTTCACCAAGGCCAGCACAGCGGTTACACCCCCAAACGAATGCCCCATGACGGCCACTTTGGCCAGATCAACGCCATCCTGAAAAAAAAAGGTGACCCGGCGTGGCTCCGCACACACCCCCAGGAAAAACCCCATGAACCATGAGCCGATCCTGCCTGTGAGGGGCACCCAGCAGGGGCACGACCCCCCCAGCTCGACGAAGCCCCCCGGGTGCTCCCCCAGCTCCGGGCACCTTCAGCACGGAGAGGTCAAAGTCCGGGTGCAGGACGTTGGGGACGGGCCGACCGCCGCGCACGGCCTGGAAGAGCCGCAGCGCCCGCACGCACTCGTTCGCTCGCTGATGAACCTGCAGCGAGAGTTACCCCAGGCAATTAGCCCCCTGCTAATTACAGGCAGAGGTCCTCACCCTGCTGCTTTCCCCAGTGTCCCCCCCAGGCTCTTCTCTCT